>NW_024748543.1:655000-840000 GCF_018991925.1 Homarus americanus
TTACGTGTTTAACAAGAACAACATATAAACAAAAGCACAAATCAATAGACAACATTCATCTGCAAAAACAATAAACAACAACAAAAATAATGACAAAACAAAAAAAGTAATGATGTAACGCAACAGAAACGTCATCTTGAGATCGGTGACCAGAAATGCCACGTGATGTGTAGGGAAAGAACTTACTAACTTAATAAAAACTATAATTAAGTCAAAACAGAAAAACTCAGTCTTGGTGGCTGAGTCATCGCGAATGTTCTTTTTTTTGCACTAAGAGGATTGGCGAGCCGCACAAAGTCACTAAATAACTTTCTGTAGTTTGTTTCTGCTTAAAGAAGTATTTCCTTAGATCATTCGCCAAAATTTATCTGATATCTCGGGTTACTATTTGAAAGTCATCCTGGATTAATTGATCAATGTATTATAGCTGAGAGTACCTAGTAAATACGGATTAGAAACTAGTATTCATTCCTCCTCCGCGAAATTCTCTTTAACTACACACTCCTTCTGCTCCTCTCCATCTCCACCCCTCCCCTTCCCCCCACCCTCCCCCCCACGCACACCTGCCACTACACAAGAATCGACAATATGTTAAAAATGCTCAACCATCACAAAGTAAAAGGTAATCCACACTCTGGAATTAGAATTTAACTCAGTACACACACACACACACACACACAAACACACACACACACACACCAAGGCCATTAGTATGTTCATCAATTTTGAATGTAATATTTTTTCTGTCTCATCGTCCTCAGAGCAGCTTATGCCTCACCTTCACCCCCCACTGGGTTGAAGGACACCCAGAGGGCCCCCTTCTCTTGATCGTTATATAATTAATGAATATCTCGTGAAGGAAGAAAGTTCATTTTATTTTGTTGTGAGGGAATCAGTTTGTGCAACGCCAAGTACCGTTCATAATGTTTTCTACAGAGGTCGACACGTCTAGTTACAGTCACACATCACAAACAACTACAAATAGATACCCAAGTCTCGAGGCATTAAAGGGAGTCGGCACGGTCTGACCAGGGTGGCGGTGGTGAGTGGGTGGGTGGGCAACCTGAGGCGAGTGAGTGGGTGGATGGGCAGCTTGAGGCGAGTGAGTGGGTGGGTAGGCAGCTTGAGACGAGTGAGTGGGTGGGTGGGCAGCTTGACCGACATAGTACAGCCACCGTCGTTACACACCCACTTTCATTTTCAGTGTACCCGGAAGACTAAGGGGAAAGTTGGTACTCAACCGGTGGCCTTAATTCATACTAAATTATTATCAAATACTAAATCATTAACACATATTTTTTTTTAAGGATTTTTATTGAATTGATAATATTGTTTCTCATTGATAATAGGTTAATTACTCACAGCAAGGAGTACATTACCTGAAGCATGTAATATTGACGAAACGAAGTGGAAATATAATGAAGTTTTAAGTATTGTACATACCACATATTTTACATACTATATTATAAAATTATAATATATACTAAAGTACTATAAAATACCATAATGACTAAAGTTGTTTGAAAATAAAGAGAGTAAACAAATAAAGAAATACTGTATTATAAAATTAGTAAGTATATAGATAATAAGGAAATAGATATAATAACATTGGTACATTTCAACGACCCAACTGTCATGCAACAATGTAATTAAGAAAGATGATGAAACAATATCAGATAAAAAAAAAATGACAAAATTTTCCGTACCAGAACGAGAGGAAAATAGAACAGGACTCACAGGTGGAGAGACAGACTGTGATGGCGTAACTTGAGGGAGAGAGAGCCGGGTTAGGTTAGGTTAGGTTAGGTTAGGTTACTTAGGGACATGGACACAGGTATTACACTTACCTGCTGTCACAGTCTCTAATTAGGAAAGCTTAAATAATCTGTGTTCAGAAAGTCTTAGTGATAATAGTCGGCTCTAAGCTTTGATTTTCCGAGCATCATAAATAATTATCTTTCACTATTTTTTTTTCAAAGTTTGTTGTCTAAACTAAACACTTGGTGAAAGGTGTTTGAAGCTCCTCACTGTATTACAAAAACAAACATCAACATTTCCAAACAGGTTTTAGATCAAGTTTGGCGAATTATGAAGTTTTATAGACCAAAGGGGCTGTAATTATTTATGGAAACTCAGTACTGTATACCGTATCTATTGTCTACTCAGTACTGTATACCGTATCTATTGTCTACTCAGTACTATATACCGTATCTATTGTCTACTCAGTACTGTATACCGTATCTATTGTCTACTCAGTACTATATACCGTATCTATTGTCTACTCAGTACTATATACCGTCCTTATTGTCTACTCAGTACTGTATACCGTATCTATTGTCTACTCAGTACTATATACCGTATCTATTGTCTACTCAGTACTGTATACCGTATCTATTGTCTACTCAGTACTATATACCGTATCTATTGTCTACTCAGTACTATATACCGTCCTTATTGTCTACTCAGTACTGTATACCGTATCTATTGTCTACTCAGTACTATATACCGTATCTATTGTCTACTCAGTACTGTATACCAGTACTGTATACCGTATCTGTCTACTCAGTACTGTATACCGTATCTATTGTCTACTCAGTACTGTATACCGTATCTATTGTCTACTCAGTACTGTATACCGTATCTATTGTCTACTCAGTACTATATACCGTATCTATTGTCTACTCAGTACTGTATACCGTATCTATTGTCTACTCAGTACTGTATACCGTATCTATTGTCTACTCAGTACTATATACCGTATCTATTGTCTACTCAGTACTGTATACCGTATCTATTGTCTACTCAGTACTATATACCGTCCCTATTGTCTACTCAGTACTATATACCGTCCCTATTGTCTACTCAGTACTGTATACCGTATCTATTGTCTACTCAGTACTATATACCGTCCCTATTGTCTACTCAGTACTGTATACCGTATCTATTGTCTACTCAGTACTATATACCGTCCCTATTGTCTATTCAGTACTATATACCGTCCCTATTGTCTATTCAGTACTATATACCGTATCTATTGTCTACTCAGTACTGTATACCGTATCTATTGTCTACTCAGTACTGTATACCGTATCTATTGACTACTCAGTACTGTATACCGTATCTATTGTCTACTCAGTACTATATACCGTATCTATTGTCTACTCAGTACTGTATACCGTATCTATTGTCTACTCAGTACTGTATACCGTATCTATTGTCTACAGTACTATATATACCGTATCTATTGTCTACTCAGTACTGTATACCGTATCTATTGTCTACTCAGTACTGTATACCGTATCTATTGTCTACTGTACTATAGTATCTATTGTCTACTCAGTACTGTATACCGTCCCTATTGTCTACTCAGTACTGTATACTGTATCTATTGTCTACTCAGTACTGTATACCGTATCTATTGTCTACCCAGTACTATATATCGTATCTATTGTCTACTCAGTACTATATACCGTCCCTATTGTCTATTCAGTACTGTATACCGTATCTATTGTCTACTCAGTACTATATACCGTATCTATTGTCTACTCAGTACTGTATACCGTATCTATTGTCTACTCAGTACTATATACCGTATCTATTGTCTACTCAGTACTGTATACCGTCCCTATTGTCTACTCAGTACTGTATACTGTATCTATTGTCTATTCAGTACTGTATACCGTATCTATTGTCTACTCAGTACTGTATACCGTATCTATTGTCTACTCAGTACTATATACCGTATCTATTGTCTACTCAGTACTATATACCGTCCCTATTGTCTATTCAGTACTGTATACCGTATCTATTGTCTACTCAGTACTGTATACCGTATCTATTGTCTACTCAGTGCTATATACCGTATCTATTGTCTACTCAATAAAACAATATCTAATACAATGGCTTCAACAAAGTAAAACACATACAGGTATTCATCAACCTAATTCGTCATGTTTACCTGTATGTTTGTATTAGCTCCTCACTGACGGTACATGTTATGGACACTGCTAAATTAACACTAGATACAACATGTTTCTATTTACATCAGTTGCCAAGTATGTTATTTATACATTTTTACTGAGAATTAGTTTATATGTTTTTGCACGTGTTGGCGTGTAAGTATAAATGCGTCTGTTCATTCGTGTGTACCTATGTTTACCTTAGTTTTGTAGTTTCTTACTCAAAAAATCTTCCTGTTTACCTGTATCTATAGTTAACTACGACCAGTTTGTTCCATAAGGTGAGATTCTTCTTAGTAAATGCTGCTTAATTTATTCTGAACATGTCTGGCCTCCTGACGTCATAACCTCAGTCAAATAATATATTTTGTTTTTGCATTATAATTTTAGACGTATATCAGCAACATGTTATAGAATCTACAGCATTTACTGCGTGTCTAATAAAAGAGAAACAGGTGTCTTTTGTAGAGAGGAAAAGCAAAACAAATGAAAGGTGCTTAATAAACTGGCAGGTGAAGCAACTACAGCAAAAACTACAAGAAAAGGTGTCATGGTTCGGCTCGACACGTCTTGAATCTTCACTGAGAATCGCAATAGAGATCTTCTGGCTTTCATATTGTTATACTATTAATAATATATCAACAATGTGGTAAAAGATGGTGGGTTAAGATATGGTAAGGATGATGGTTATGGTGACAATGAGAGGCGATGTTGTAATGGTGTAAGAGTATATGGTGATAATCTTAGATGGTTGATATACTAGATGATGTGAAGGTATGGTGATGATATTACTGTGGTGTTTTAATATAGTCATTATTGATGCATATATCTATAAGGTAAAACTGGTAGAGGCAGGTGTGCAGGGGGTAGGTACTGGTGATAAGGAATGCTAACTAGAGAAGCTACTGGCCTTGTGTTGACAAAAAAATAAAATAAAGTTAAGTTGAATTCCTTTGTTAAATTTTCCTTCCTCCTTCCTCGTGAAGTAAAAGAATTTGCTGAAGATGATGGTTTCTTTCTTCATGAGAAAGTTGAGCAAGAAAAATGTATTAATTCTTTTTATTTCTGTTTTTTTTTGTTCTTTATTTGTTTCTTTGTTTGTTTCTTTCTTTCTTCCTCTACCAACACTTTCCTCTACATCGATGAGCATTTTGAAATCAATTGAACTTAATTGTAATAAAGATTCAAACGATCTGAGGTACTAAGGTTTTTTTGGGGGGGGGAGGGGGAGGGGAGGGGGTGTTGTTTTAGTCATTAACGTCATGGGTTCGTGGCCTGATGTAGGTAGATGGGTCCGGTGTCGGGTACGATTTTGGGTCCGGTTTTGGGTCCGGTGCTACTTCAAGGCAGGTTAGTCGAATTCACTTTTAGTGTCAAGGATGGTATATCGACTCATTCTTTATAATTATGGAAGATTGTGAAATTACAATATGTTCATTGACTATTTTCCTTCAACGGGAGCAAGTCCTAATATAGTCGATAGGATGTTTAGGACTAAGATACACAAGAAAGAAAGAGACAACGAAAAACAGAAAAATGAGAAAGAAAGGAAGAAAGAAAGAAAGAAAGAAAGAAAGAAAGAAAGAAAGAAAGAAAGAAGTACAGAAAAAAATAACTCAACAAGACTCACCACATTGTAAAGGAGACATCAATATAGGCTAAGGTTAAACAACTCATGAACTACGCTCTAAAACGTGATGACATTTGCTGGTGATAGTTAACGTAGCTGTTTGGCTCATTATCGTGCTTCAACTACTACTACTACTACTACTACTAGTTCGTGGGTCTTTCAGAACTGCTCATTATCTCAGTGGCAATAAACTTTAGTGCTGAAAGAAATGAGCTTCAAATATTGTAATTATTTTTTTTTGTTATTTTGTAAAAGTTCGGATGATGTTCCTTAGGTTAGGTTAGGTTAGGTTAGGTTAGGTTAGTAAGGAGAGTGATCAGATCTGACCCCAAAGATAATATATATTTTTTTCTTCTAGTTATTACAAATTTCAAGATGAATCCGTAACCTGTTGAGAATCTTCAGTGCAGGAGGAGGGAGGGAAGCGGTGTTTGAGGGAGGGAAGCGGTGTGGGAGGGAGGGAAGCAATGTAGGAGAGAGGGAAGCCGTGTTGGAGGGAGGG
The DNA here is from genome assembly GCF_018991925.1 of Homarus americanus. Taxonomy (NCBI): domain Eukaryota; kingdom Metazoa; phylum Arthropoda; class Malacostraca; order Decapoda; family Nephropidae; genus Homarus; species Homarus americanus. The sequence continues at coordinate 661,092 of NW_024748543.1, forward strand.
AAGCCGTGTGGGAGGGAGGGAAGCCGTGTTGGAGAGAGGGAAGCCGTGTGGGAGGGAGGGAAGCCGTGTTGGAGAGAGGGAAGCCGTGTTGGAGAGAAGTGTGGTTCACGGTCAAGTCTTACGGGCTTGTATGAAGGGGAAACTAAAAGGAGAAAAAACAGAAATAATCAAAACAAAAAATAAAGAATGTGCTTACTGTGTTGTGTCACGTCTGTATGGAAGAATCTTTGTTGTAAAAAAAAAATTATCTCTCTCGGTTTTAAATCTTCAAGGCTTTGTTTATTATCTAATTATACGTGTTTAAAGACCCTTATTATTGAAGCGTAGGGAGACATTACAATATTTTTAATTACGTAGTTTTACAGAGAGGGAAATGTCGCAGATGACTGTTATCAAAATTGCAATAAAAACTGATTGAGCTAATCTGTATGTGGCCAACCTCTGACCCAAACTATTTTCCATCTCTCACAAATATAATACTGTTTTATTTATCTTTTGCCTTCGTCACCTTCATATGGTCTGTTGATAACGTTCCTTTGACGTGTCTGCTGTCAGAAAATATTGTTTAAGTTGATATTGTTAACATTATTGAGATGTGGTGGTTGGTGAAGGCATTATTATTGTAGGTGGTGGTGGTGGTGGTAGTGCGGGTGGTGGTGGTGGTGGTGGTGCGGGTGGTGATGGTGGTGATGGTGCAGGTGGTGATGGTGCGGGTGGTGATGGTGGTGGTGGTGATGGTGGTGATGGTGCAGGTGGTGATGGTGCGGTGGTGGTGGTGGTGCGGGTGGTGATGGTGCAGGTGGTGATGGTGCAGGTGGTGCAGGTGGTGATGGTGGTGATGGTGTGTGATGGTGCAGGTGGTGGTGGTGGTGATGGTGCGGGTGGTGGTGGTGGTGCGGGTGGTGGTGATGGTGCGGGTGGTGATGGTGGTGATGGTGCAGGTGGTGATGGTGCGGGTGGTGGTATTGTGACAGCGAGTGTTTCTGCTTCTATTTATGCTGATGTGTGTCGATGTTGTTGATCTTGTTGTTACATCTGTTGGTGTTAGAGTACCTGTTTCTGTTGCAGGTGTTGCTAGAGTCCATTTGGTGTTAGAGTACTAGCCAATTACATCTTAATTCCACAACGATAACAACAGCTTTTTAGAACTTCATATCAGTATAATATTTCGCCAAAAGGATCTGAACATAAATCCTTTCACTACTGTTTAAATTATAGGTGCTTGAACAGCCAGGGTCATTAAACACCATTCACTATGTTTCAACTTTTACATTAGACAATAGATTCTAAAGATTACGAAATACTATTATATGTTTGTTATTAAGTGACTTTAACATCTATAAGGTCTTAAACTACAGAGTAAGTCGCTTTAATACACTAAACCACTGCCAGAGATTAAGAGATGATTTCATGTTTAAGTTTACTGTAGTTTATTGTTGTTTTGTATCAAGTGAAGTCTGGCGAGCAAGGTTGAATCCCACACACACACACACACACACACACAATATTGTATACTTTCAGTTTTTAGATTTCACTTTCGATGACATTAATGTAATTACTAGTGGTGCTCATGCTGTGGTTTGCTGGCTCCGTGATCGATTAAGTATCTTCTCCGACCCTCAGTGAGTTGAGTCAAGAGGCATCAACGGCACCCACATGACTATCTTGCTCTTTACTACCACAAGACAACGCCACTGTAGGTAAAGAGAGAGAGAACGTTCGTCTGGCGTAAGTTACCCAAAAAAAACAAAAATATGAGGCAAGAGGAGCTGGGAGAACGTTCGCCTGGCGTTTAACCTCGATAAATTTATCATTACAAGGTGAAGAGGAGATACCTGGTGTTGTTGGCTGATGGTGTTGGTATATTATGTACTACGTGATTCGAGAAAGTTCTTTTCTATACCACCTGTCAACATGATTTAGACCACTGGAGTCCACAAAGCCAGTGTAACTCACGTGGTCAACTGGGTCAAAAATTATCATCCCGTTCTCCTCTGTATCTTGGAACCTAATTAATATCTTTGCCTTTACGTCTGTTGCTCTTTCACACCTCAGCCCAGACAGTGAGTCAACTCTTTGCCTTTCTAAATGTTAGTGTTGATGTTATGATATTATACTACTGCGCACCAACACTTTAGGTTTTTTAGAAGGTACACACACACTGAGACACACACCATGCTCACCTTCTCACATGCTTGCGAGTTAGCTTGTGAAACATACAATGATAAAGGAACTGGGTGATGTGTCATGATCAAGCCTTCACACAATCTACCCTCCAGAGACACCCTAGTTAACACACTCTTGAGGGAAAGTAACGTGGGAAAATGACAAGTTGAAGGAACTGTGCTTCGCGTACCGCGCCTATAAATTAAGTTTATATGTGAAAAACATCAAATTACGTGAAGATATATATATGCTTGTATATATATATATATAGTGAGAGAGAGAGAGAGAAAGAGAGAGAGCGAGAGAGAGAGCACATCTATTACACCAGAAGGAGTAAATCACTACGAATGGGAATTATGAGCACACACACACACACACACACACACACACACACACACACACACACACACACACACACACACACACACACACACACACACACACACACACACACACAAAGTCTAGCCTGATATCATCGCTATTCTGACTACTTTCCTTATCACCTCTCTTTGGAAAATTTCTCTATCCTCTATTCCTCCTTTTACTCTTTACTTTCTCTATCTCACTCTCCCTTGATTCTCTGCCTCCATTATTTCTCTTTCAATCTCTCTCTCTCTCTCACTCTCTCTTCTTTTATCCCTGGCTTCACTTTGAAACACTTGAACATTCTTCCTTCTCAATTTGAAAAACATTTGAACATTCTTTCTTCTCACTTTGAAAAACACTTGAACATTCTTTCTTCTCACTTTGAAAAACACTTGAGTATTCTTCCTTCTCACTTTGAAAAACACTTGAACATTCTTCCTTCTCAATTTGAAAAACACTTGAACATTCTTCCTTCTCACTTTGAAAAACACTTGAACATTTCTTTGCTTCTCAATTTGAAAACATTTGAACATTCTTCCTTCTCGAATTTGAAAAACACTTGAACATTCTTCGCTTCTCACCCAACACCGTACTTGCCACAGCCGGCCACCATCACCATCATCATTACTAACAACCATTACCCTCCGCATCCATTACAACTCATAAATTTACGTGATGATGGAAGAAACGTGACCAAGGTTTTCCTGGAGGGTTGGGGGAGGGGTGGATGTGGGGAGGAAAGGGATGGGGAGGAAGGGGTGGAGGAAATGGATGGGGGTGGATGAGGGGGGGGGCGGTGGAGGAGAATAATTTTGATTGAACATTTGACTTTGATATGTTAAAAAAAAAATATCAGATTCACAAGTTTTCTCGTTTGTCTTCCAATGGTTGTTAATTGATAATCACTCTCTGTCATATTTCACTTCTGACTTGTACCAAATACTGAGATATTTAGAGCTCGAGTCGGCCTCTGTTTCCCCTGGCATAGTTAAGGATCACAGGTCAAATTCACGAGAGATGTGAAGTCATACCGAAATCACCAGAGCATGTTGACCTTGCTGATCATTCTCTATAATCGAGGAGGTGAGGAGAGAGAGGGAGGGAGGGAAGGAGGGAAGGAGGTGGAAGGGAAGGAGGGAGGGAAGGAGGGAAGGTAGGGAAGGTGGAGGGTGGGAGGGAGGGAAGGAGGAGGAAGGGAAGGAGGGAGGGAAGGAGGGAAGGTAGGGAAGGTGGAAGAGGGGTGGGAGGGAGGGAAGGAGGAGGAAGGGGAAGGAGGGAAGGTAGGGAAGGTGGAGAGGGTGGGAGGGAGAGAAGGAGGAGGAAAGGAAAGGGAGAGGAAGGTAAGGAGAAAGATGGAGGGAAGAAGTAAGGAGAGAGAGAGAGGGGGGGGGGTAGAGGGAGGAAAGAAGAGAGAGAGGGTGAGAGAGGGAAGGATGGGGCATCTATGCATACAGTTATAGGAGACATAGACGTAAGAACAAGCTCACTCTCTCTCTCTCTCTCTCTCTCTCTCTCTCTCTCTCTCTCTCTGTCATTCTCACTCTTAAGCTCAAGAGACGGAGGTGGACGGTACACTGTCTCACGGGGTACACCTGTTCCTTACTGTCACGTAACGTCATGGTGTCACTATCATTCATATTCTCTTTATTTATCTCTTTTTCTCATTATTTCTTCCTTCTATCTGTCTGTCTTTCTGTCTTAGTCTTTTTCCTCTCTCATTGTCATTTTCATTATTTTTTTTCGTCTTCACTTGTCCACAATTCTTTACGTCATTCTCTCTCTCTCTGTCATTTTTATTTTATTTTTCTCATTGTCCAGGTGTATGGGGTCAGGTATGTGGGGACAGGTGTGTTGGGTAAGGTGTGTGGGGCCAGGTGTGAGGGGCCAGGTGTGGGACCACGTGTTACCTGGAGTTGATCCCATAATTTATATTTATGACAATCACTCGTGGGAACGCGTCATGCACAGCGGGGGAAGCTGACCTTGCTGAGCCACGCCTTCCACGCCACACCCACGCACTGTACTCCCCCCGCGCCCTTCACCACCACACTCACTCCCCCACTCATCATACACACGACTACACTCATCATACACATGCGTACACTCATCATTCATCATACACACACCAGACCCACAGTACACGTTCCAATCGCGACTCATTAATCGCATCCACGCCCATACCTGACCACACCCACGACTACACTTATCACACCTACACTCACAGCTAACACACCTGCACCCACAACTACCACACCCTCACAAATACCATACCAACACTCACAGCTAACACACCTGCACCCACAACTACCACACCTACACCCACAACTACCACACCCTCACAAATACCACACCTACACTCACAGCTAACACACCTGCACCCACAACTACCACACCTACACCCACAACTACCACACCTGTTCCACAGCTACCACACCCACATTCGACAACTACCACACCCATGTTCATAACTACCACACCTAACCCAATTCCACCTTCACCATGGCAGTATTTTGTTGTTATTATCCCATTTTCTAGAATAGTTCCAACAGATAATACCAGCCTGCGGTTACACATTCCAATGATAATGTCACTTTTTCATACTGTGCGGGCTAGAATGACGTATTGTGTGGATACTTGAGTGTGTGTGTGGTGAGGATACTTGAGTGGGTGTGTGGTGTGAGGATACTTGAGGGTGTGGTGTGGATACTTGAGTGGGTTATATTGTGGTGTGGATACTTGAGTGGGTTATATTGTGGTGTGTGGATACTTGGAGTGGGTTAGACAGGTGTGTGATTACCGAGTGGGGTTATATTGGTGGTGTGATACTTGAGTGGGTTATATTATGGTGTGGATACTTGAGTGGGTTATGGTGGTGTGTGATACCGAGAGGGTTATATTGTGGTGTGGATACCTGGAGTGGGTTATATTGTGGTGTGTGATTACTTGAGGGGTTTATATTGTGGTGTGTGATACTTGAGGGTTATATTGTGGTGTGAGGATACTTGGAGGGGTTATATTGTGGTGTGTGATTACTTGAGGGTTATATTGTGGTGTGTGGATACTGGAGTGGGTTATATTGTAGTGTGTGGATAATTATGGGTTATATTGTGGTGTGTGTATACTGAGTGGGTTATATTGTGGTGTGGATACTGAGTGGGTTATATTGTGGTGTGTGTGGATACTTGAGTGTGGGTTATATTGTGTGTGTGGATACTTGAGTGGGTTATATTGTGGTGTGGATACTTGAGTGGGTTATATTAGGTGTGAGGATACTTGAGTGGGTTATATTGTGGTGTGTGGATACTTGAGTGGGTTATATTGTGGTGTGTGGATACTTGAGTGGGTTATATTGTGGTGTGTGGATAATTAAGTGGGTTATATTGTGGTGTGTGGATACTTGAGTGGGTTATATTGTGGTGTGTGGATATTTGAGTGGGTTATATTGTGGTGTGTGGATACTTGAGTGGGTTATATTGTGGTGTGTGGATACTTGAGTGAGATATATTGTAGTATGCGGATATATGAGTGATATTTGATATGGTTAGTGAAGACTGCATGTAAAATTTACTGTTAAAAATATCTCTGACTCCAATTTTATCGTTGGTAAATAATTTGTGAGGTAAATCCTTCGACAATAAAGACACACGGTAGGTTAGGTTAGGTTAGGTTAGGTTAGGTTAGGTTAGGTGAGGTTAGGTTAGGTTAGGTTAGGTTAGGTTAGGTTAGGTTAGGTTAGGTTAGGTTAGGTTAGGTTAGGTTAGATTAGGTTAGGTTAGGTTAGGTGAGGTTTGATTAGGTTATTTTAGTCTTAATTTTACCTTTATAGTACTGAACAAATTACCTGTACAAAATATTTTAATAATGCTCTTCTTCTCTAATGATCAGGTCTAATTAACTGGAACTTAACTCAGATTACACTTGTCTATTAAAATAAAATGTAAACTTCATAATGACAGTAATTATTATCAGAGAAATAACATAATAAAATAACATACCCGTTATAGTAAGTACTTGTATTATTGTCTTTTCATAATTACTTAAATAGATAACAAATTGTATTTTCATATTATCTCACAGACAATGTAACTGTGTCAAAGATGTGTGTGTGTGTGTGTGTGTGTGTGTGTGTGTGTGTGTGTGTGTGTGTGTGTGTGTGTGTGTGTGTGTGTGTGTGTGTGTGTGTGTGTGTGTGTGTGTGTGTGTGTGTGAATCAACTGGTAAGAATGAAAAAGTATATATGAGTTATCTACATTGTCAGTCAGCCCCCACAAGGCTGCTTGGCTCTGTGACGGTAACGGGTCCTGATATTGGTTCGTACGAATGCATGATTTCATTCGTTACTGCATGTAAATGTACAGGAAATATAAATCATGTAGATGCAGTACACTCGAAAGAAGAATGCAAACACACACACACACACACATACACACACACCACACATACACACACACACACACACACACACACACATACACACACACCACACATACACACACACACACACACACACACACACACACACACACACACACACACACACACATTAACATCTACCCTCGTCCGTTAAAATAGACAAGATCAAGATAATATAATAATGATCTTAAAATACTATAGTTTATAACATGATAAAAAAAAAAAGAATCCCAGGCTATTAATACTATAACACGTATTGTGGTGGTGGTGGTGGTTGTTATTTTAGGTAAATAGTGTTTCAACAGCCTGAGTCAACAGTCATCATCCACTACCACTGTTTCTGCTTTAGACTACAACAACTTTTAAAACCAAGTAGTATTATTAATATATATATTTTTTTTTGGGGGGGCAGGGGTAAATAGACGGAATATGCAAGAAATAAACACACGTAGTTAATGAAGCTTAATAATCCTGACAGTTAAAGTGCCTAAAACAACATTACCAACAACAGCAGTAGTATACAGGAAGAAGGATCGTAGGTATCGTTTCAATCGAGGGAAAAAAAAAAAGCCAATTTGCGCTGTAGTTTTCGGCTGACCGCAACACAGGAAGAACCAAGTAGGTAAATGCTATAGAGAAATTGTCTGAGAAACTCATTTCAGAAGTGAGATTTCCTGTACCCAATGGCAAGGTCATTACTGAAGCTATATAGAGAAGAAAAAAAATACTTAGAGAAATCGTCCAGGAAGCTGCAAATTTATACTTAACCTAACCTAACCTAACCTAACCTAACCTAACCTAACCTAACCTAACCTAACCTAACCTAACCTAACCTAACCTAACCCAACCGAACCTAACCTAACCTAACCTAACCATGAAATTATAGACAGAAAATCCAATAAAGTTTGATTATTGTAATATTATTATTTTTTTTGTGATACAACTGTGTCCGCCTAATGTGTCTCAATATCTGTTGGTCATCATATACAAAACCACTAATGATCTTTATGACGTTGATACATAACAGTATTACATTCTTTCTGCACACATTAGACAGATTTATGAGACTGTGAAGTTGTATGGCAAAGTATTTTATTATGGACGAAAAATAAAGAAAAAAAAATAAAACTCTCTTTATGACGAATGTTTCTGCGTCACCAGCCACTGTGGAATGACATGTTGGATAAACCGGAAATATGACTGGCAATGTGTAGACTATAGACTGTAACGCTTACCAGTTCTAGTGATTCGTTGTCCGCCTCAATGATATCTCGTGAACTGGTTCTTTGCACTCCTATCTGTCTGTTTGTCTGTCTGTCTGTCTGTCTGTCTATCCCCACCAGTTTTATTCTTCTGTCTGTCTGTCTGTCTGTCTGTCTGTCTGTCTATCCCCACCAGTTTTATTCTTCTCCTGTCTGTGTGTTTGTCTGTCTGTCTATCCTCCTGTCTGTGTGTTTGTCTGTCTGTCTATCCTCCTGTCTGTGTGTTTGTCTGTCTGTCTATCCTCCTGTCTGTGTGTCTGTCTGTCTGTCTATCCTCCTGTCTGTGTGTTTGTCTGTCTGTCTATCCTCCTGTCTGTGTGTTTGTCTGTCTGTCTATCCTCCTGTCTGTGTGTTTGTCTGTCTGTCTTGGTTCGTCTGTCTATCCTCCTGTCTGTGTGTTTGGCTCTGTCTGTCCCTGTCTGTGTGTGTTTGTCTGTCTGTCTGTCTGCCCCTCCTCCTGTCTGTCTATCCTCCTGTCTGTGTGTTTGTCTGTCTGTCTATCCTCCTGTCTGTGTGTTTGGCTGTCTGTCTATCCTCCTGTCTGTGTGTGTCTTGGTGTCTGTCTATCCTCCTGTCTGTGTGTGTGTCTGTCTATCCTCCTGTCTGTCTGTCTGTCTATCCTCCTGTCTGTGTGTTTGCTGTCTGCTATCCTCCTGTCTGTGTGTTTGTCTGTCTGTCTGTGTGTTTTGTCTGTCTGGTCCTCCTGTCTGTGTGTTTGTCTGTTGTCTATCCTCCTGTCTGTGTGTTTGGTCTGTCTATCCTCCTGTCTGTGTTTTGTCTGTCTGTCTGTTTGTCTGTCTGTCTATCCTCCTGTCTGTGTGTTTGTCTGTCTGTCTATCCTCCTGTCTGTGTGTTTGGCTGTCTGTCTATCCTCCTGTCTGTGTGTCTGTCTGTCTGTCTATCCTCCTGTCTGTGTGTTGTCTGTCTGTCTGTCTGTCCATCCCCTGGGTTCGTGTCTGTGTGTCTGTCTGTCTATCCCCTGTCTATCCTCCCTGTCTGTTGCTGTCTGTCTATTGGTCTGTCTCTAATCCTCCTGTCTGTCTATCCTCCTGTGGTTCGTCTGTTCATTCCTGTCTGTGTGTCTGTGTCTGTCTGTCTATCCTCCTGTCTGTGTGTTTGTCTGTCTGTCTGTCTATCCTCCTGTCTGTCTGTCTGTCTGTCTGTCTGTGTGTCATTGTTCTGTCTTCTATCCTCCTGTCTGTGTGTTTGTCTGTCTGTCTATCCTCCTGTCTGTGTGTTTGGTCTGTCTGTCTATCCCTCCTGTCTGTGTGTTTGTCTGTCTGTCTATCCTCCTGTCTATCCTGTCTGTGTGTTTGTCTGTCTGTCTATCCTCCACTCCTGTCTGTGTGTTTGTCTGTCTGTCTATCCCTCTGTCTGTGTGTTTTGTCTGTCTGTCTATCCTCCCATCTGTCTGTGTGTGTTTGTCTGTCTGTTCATCCTCCTGTCTGTGTGTTTGTCTCGTCTGTCCTATCCTCCTGTGTGTGTGTTTGTCTGTCTGTCTATCCTCCTGTCTGTGTGTTTGTCTGTCTGTCTATCCTCCTGCCTGTGTGTTTGTCTGTCTGTCTATCCTCCTGTCTGTTTGTGTCTTCCTCCCTGTCTGTCTGTCTGTCTATCCTCCTGTCTGTGTGTTTGTCTGTCTGTCTATCCTCCTGTTCTGTGTGTTTGTTCTGTCTGTCTATCCTCCTGTCTGTCTGTCTGTCTGTGTGTTGTCTGTCCTGTCTATCCTATCCTCCCTGTCTGTGTGTTTGTCTGTCTGTCTATCCTCCTGCTGTGTGTTTGTCTGTCTGTCCTATCCTCCTGTGTGTGTGTCTGTCTGTCTGTCTATCCTCACCAGTTTTATTCTTCGCCTGTCTGTGTGTTTGTCTGTCTGTCTATCCTCCTGTCTGTGTGTCTGTTTCTCTCTGTGTAGCAGTTCAGTCTCCTGTAGAACGATGCACTACTAACGTTCTATAACATTTACGTAAAAGGTGTATCACAACATTGATCCAGTAACAACGTGGCGTTCTTATCCCAATATTGACCAATTAAAATATAAAAGGCCCTTATTGTATACCTGTAGTCTGCGGTGTGTGATTAAAACACGGATGAGAGACTACAGACAAAGACTATAATTACCAAATTGTTGAGACGTTCGTTATGGCTTTCTCACGGATACAGGAAGGACTAAATCAAGCAGACTGTAAGGTATCAATACAACATATAACTTAAGAAAGGTCTAGCAACAGGTACTGTATATTGAGGTAAAACGATTAATTAACCCCATGATGTTATAAATTAGTCTGGCTTAAGTAAACAGAGATAATCAATAAAAACAAAACTAAGTAATACTATACACGATGAACTAAACAAAATACGATTCACTATAAAAAAAAACACGAAAAACAAATTAAAAACAAAATGTGTTAAACTATGCTAGAGTGACTATGCGAAGATAACTTTACATCACAATAACCAAAGTAGAGTTTTTAGATTGTCAGTCAGTGTCGAGTCCAGAATCAATAACAAGAACGTGTAAGTGTCATGTTCGCCCTGGACTACTGTACTAATTCACTGCAGTGGTTAGTGGGCGTGTATAAAGAGGCCCTGACGCAGTAACCTTCAATACACTGTGGTCACTAACCTACAGACCTCAAGGATACAGTGATCTGTGGAAAGTCCTCAACACACACACACACACACACACACACACACACACACACAAACACAGACACACACACATACACACATTCCTACATCAGGTTCTATACTACTTTGAAATCAATGTATTTAAAACCTACCCCAAGGTCGTATTTTGTCTCCCTTGATGGCGGTCAAACTGGTCGTGAATTTCTGAAAGGTAGACCATGAAATATTAAATACAATTCTCTAACACAATTCTTACTGGTTTGACCTAGACTGAGAGTTACACAACATGAATTAAACCCAAGTGTCTTTTATCCCTCATTGTGTTCCAGCGATTAAGTATTTCACGTGACTTTTGTGATGTTGGCGGGGAAATGAAAATAAAAAAAAAATAAAAATAGTAATCTTGATTTTTGAGATGTAAGAGAGAAGGAGTTTATTTTATTATTATTTTTTTTTACCAGGAGTGTAAGTCTATGTGGATGATATGGAAGTATAAAAAAAAAGAGGTTTTATATTTGGCAACAGTGACTGGAGAATTTTACTAGAATGTTGTCAGAATTTTACTAGAATGTTGTCAGAATGTTAGTAGAATGTTGTTTCCTCACAAGAATTACAACACAGTTGACGAGGAAAGTACAGGATTTATAAATATCTTAAATCATTATGTACGCATCCCTCTTCCCTCTCTGTGCTGAATAAAATCATCTGAAGTTAACTAAATAAAATAATCAAGTGTTAAAAGTGACGTCCCAGTAGTGAAGATATTAATTTAGCACTGACGGCGTGGAAAATATCTGTCATTACTTTTTGCCCTACATTTTAATTAATTTTAAAACAATTTTCTACATTTTCATACATTTCCCTAAATTTTCATACATTTTAATATATTTTCCAACATTTTTCTACATTATCATACATTTTCATATATTTTCATACATTTTCCGCACATTTTCATACATTTTCCTTCATTTTCAGGTCTTAGTATTTCATCTTAATTACAATAACTTCCTAAAACACTAGCAACAGCTATTATAAAACACATAAACTTATCATAATAATAACACATACATCGACAGTGAAAGTTATCTTATGTGAACAAGGATGTATTTATTTTTAAAAGTTGTTCTTCTCATTCATACATGATATACACTTGTTGTCGCTGTAGCAGTAGTAGACCGACGAAGCTACAGGATGCTACAGGATGAAGCTACAGGATGCTACAGGACGAAGCTACAGGATGCCCCCTCACCCTACTGCCGTTACATTCACTAGCAATAAAACCATTTGGCAGCTCATCCTCAAGTTGTTGACAATCTCTTCGTGACCTACAAGTGACTGTACTGAGGTGTGTTTCACTAGGGGATAATGTATATATCTATTGTGTATATATATCGCGCAAAGTTATCGAAATTTATTCAAAATAGACACGTGTCATCACAAATTAACTGTTTTGGGATTAATGGTTTGGTTAGGTTAGGTTAGGTTAGGTTAGGTTAGGTTAGGTTGGCCTTAGCGGACTAACTAATTGAAAGTGAATAGGTGGTAAATTATTAACTCACTGGACGATTTAATTTACAGTCTTACGAAAAATCAATTGCATAACTCTACTATAGATTGTGAGTCAAGTTGAGTATAATATAAATAACTAGTTAATTAATATACATCTTTTAGTCTTCATCATCTCAAAACTGTGGACCGTGATTGGTCCTTATTTCCTCATTAACTCAGGGTTTACTTTAGATCAGGGTCAGTGTTGCGGTGTGGTGATCTATATGTCTTAGCCACTCCCCTTCTCTTGGGTGTGATGACTGACCGTTATAATCCAGGTTCCGGCGTGAGGGAAGGGCTACAGCCAGCTTATGAATGGTCTCCAGGCCCCGGTGTAAAGGTTCGAATCCCAAGGTGTGTTAAAACTCTGGTTCAGTCCGGTGTATTATATGAGAGAGAGAGAGAGAGAGAGAGAGAGAGAGAGAGAGAGAGAGAGAGAGAGAGAGAGAGAGAGTTTATGTCTGTTTGTAGGGAAAATGTCAATAATAAAGAATATGGGAATATGTGATTGACCACGCTGTCAGCTACTACTAGCGGAAGTCTCTAGGGGGTTAGCGGCTGGCGTTTCCTCTGATTTCTCAAGACCGTCGTGTTGGTCTTGAAATCACAGCTAACAACAGATTACCACCGGGTCGATTTCAGAATTGGCCAGATTTCCATTTCGCGCGGAACATGTATATATGTCGATACATTGGCAGCTTAGCTCAATTGGTAGAGGTTTGATTTACAACTGGAATGGAGAACTGTGTTCCCTCCTTGTATCAATATCTCTTGTGCACACAACGGGTGGTGGAACAACACCTTGCGTAGACTACAGTAGCATCTTGCCAGGTGGATAGAGTGACTCGCTGGGTGTTGAATGTTAAGCACATTTCTGGCCACTCTGTATGTTATAAATACACCGTTGGGAGATATTCTTTACAATACTCAGGATATCAGTAGCCTTGGTGTCCAGTAACGGTGGCGTAAGTGCTGTGGCTGAAGCTGATGTTGACTTACTTACAGCATCACTCATAAGGCTACCTCCACCCCTCCCTCCAGCCATCACAACACGCTCACTAAACATCCTGGACTAAATATGGCCTTTGTCCTTCAGGGAATGAAAAGTGACAACAATGTCAGGAATTTTACCTTCGCTAAAAAGTCCGTGACAGTTCAGCGCCCCCGATGGTAGTAAACAGATTCCATTCTCTTTAATTATATCCTTGATTTTGTTCTAATTTATTCTGGGATGAATCAGACCAAGATCTCCACAGTCGAAAGTCTCCCCCCCAACAGGTTTACAAGGTGAGACAATAAGTTTCCATTATATTACAGCGCTTCTTATACCTATTGGTGTCTTATTAATGTGATCAAACTCTATCCAATAACAGTTATGAAGCAAAATACTATAGATAAAACCGCTTATTTATTTTTTTTTAAGTAGACGAAACGAATAATTAAAATTTATCGTAGACATAAACAAAGAATTTCATCGCAGGTAAAAAGAATCTTCACGCGTCAGGTCATTATGATCAACCTACTGTAACTGTACTCAGTATGTAGGTGAACACAAGGCAATGTGAGCATAGTCGCACCCAGGTTATCAGGGCTGAACAGACAGTGTACAGACAGACAGACAGACGGACGGCGAGAATTAACCAAACAGACAGACGGACGGAGAGACGGGGAAGTAAATATTGCGAGCGAAAGCGTTATCGGCTCTGACATGCCTCGTCACATCCGACAACAGCAGATGTGTTGAGAGAGAAAGAAAGAAAGAAAGAAAGAAAGAAAGAAAGAAAGTGTGTGTGTGTGTGTGTGTGTGTGTGTGTGTGTGTGTGCTGTGTGTGTGTGTGTGTGTGTGTAGTGTGTGTAGAGTAGAGTGTCAGCCCCAAGGTAAGATTTGTGATGTAAACTTTGTAAAGCAACTCGGCCAACAATATGCTTTGTAACGGACTTCAATAAACTACCCGTACCATTACCTTATGCAGCAATACAAGTGTGTGTGTGTGTGTGTGTGTGTGTGTGTGTGTGTGTGTGTGTGTGTGTGTGTGTGTGTGTGATTCGAGTGCGTGGTGTAAGAACCCCTTAACCAGGTAACCAGATGCTTAGTCTTCAGGAGGATGCTTTTAACCTAACCTAACCTAACCTAACCTGACCTAACCTAACCTAACCCAACCTAACCTGACCTAAAACACTGCACCAACACCTCTGACGATAATGAACTATTGTAAGACGGTGACGCTGACGGGGATAATAATAACGCGACGGAAGAATCAAATAGTAAAAATAAATAAGTAAAAGAGAGATGGTGACTTATATTCTAGTGACAAAAGAGAGTGGTTAGGTTGGGTTAGGTTAGATTAGATTAGATTAGATTAGATTAGATTAGATTAGGTTAGGTTAGGTTAGGTTAGGTTAAATGATCCTTAATATGCATATAATTAACTTTATCATTATATTATTACGTTCTCCTTCACTACCTCCCCTTACTAGTTTCTCAACTCTTGCTTTAGATACATCACTTGTTGTTTACTCTATCTCACTTTCTCTTAGTGGGTGTGGGAATTATTGGCTTAAAGTTTGGTCTGTTTCCATTGAGAACAACAAACTGTTTACTTGTGTGTGTGAGTTCTTCCGCCTGTGTGTAAGTGAGAGAGTGAGTGAGTGTGTGTGTGTGTGTGTGTGTGTGTGTGTCTGTGTGTAAGGAGTATTTTGTCATCAGAATTTCTGTTTGTCATCAAATTGTTATGGATTGCGCAAACTACTGTTAACGTCAAGCCATTTCCAGGTGTGTGTGTGTGTGTGTGTGTGTGTGTGCGTCTATGTATATATAAACATGTAATACACTTTGGCCCTCAAGTTTACATTACACCTCCCTCCCCCATAAACAAAAACACAGTACACATCAACATTCATTATTAACATCCTATAACATAACACATCATTAACCGCTAAGTCAACATAGATCAACGGGTGGGTTATTTCCGGAACGTGACTTAATCTATCCCTGTTATTTCTTTCTGGATTACACAGCTCCTTCCGCTAACAATAACACTGAACTCATAGGGCGGGAAATACCAGCTGATTCGGGGTGTGGTGGTGTGGTGGTGGTGGTGGTGTGAGTACGTTTGTCAACACGCGCCAGAATGTAGGAAGTGGGGAGTGTGGGGGGAGGGGGGGATTTTTACCTGATGAATGGAGCTCATTAGTTGACTCCAGGTGCGTATTTTGACGGTAACCTCGGCTAGGGTGTCGAGGCGTTAAGACTCATAAGGACTGTCTGATCTTGTATTTTAGCGACTGATGATAGCGGAAGGAAGTAGTTGAGGGAGGAGGGGGAAGGTTGGTTAGATAGACGGATGGAAGGGATAGTTACAAGGAAGGTTAGATGGAAGGATGGAAGATGGAGGGACGTATAGTCTAAGGGCGGAAATAGGAGTGGAGAAGGAAGAAAGGAAGGAAGGAAAGAGGGAGAGAAAGATACGAGGGTATGAGGTGTAAGACAAAGATCCTTTATACCTTCACTACCTTCTTTCAAGGAGGGCTCTCTCTCTCTCTCTCTCTCTCTCTCTCTCTCTCACTAGGGCGTGGTTATCAGCCCCATAAAGAGAGTACGCTACATTATCATCAGCTACCTTGTAAACTCACAAGAAGGTGGGGTCGGAAGTGGTCAGTCTCTGGTCTCTGGTATGTGAATAAGGTTGTTCCATCTCAAGGTCACGCGTGAGTTGGGTACACCGTAGTGTTCTAATTAACTTTTGACTGACTGACTGACTGACTGACTGAATGAATAAATGAATGCCTGACTGAATGATTGGCTGGATGACTGGTCGACTAACTGGATGTCTGACTGTTTAAGTGACTGACTGTTTAACTGACTAACTAACTAACTGACTGACTGACTAACTGACTGACTGACTGACTAACTGACTGACAGATTGATAGAGTGGATGACTGGTTGGTAGTTTGGTTGATCCACCTATTACATGACTGGCAAGGTCTTGTTGTTAGTGCAAAAATATACCTTGAGATTCCGAGTGTTTAAGCAGGAGAGAGAATCCTAGGAGACCTTCAAAGACAGAGGAGGAAGAAGAGGAGAAACAGAAGGAGGAGAAGAGGGGGGGGTTGGGTAGAAGAAGAAGGAGGAGGAGGAGGAGTGGGAGGAAGGGAGGCGAATGGGAAGGAGGAAGAGGCGGGAAAGGAAAAGAAGAAGGAGGAAGAGGAGGAGGAAGAAGAACAAGAGAAGGAGTAAGAGGAAGAAAAGGGGGAGGAAGCAAGGAAGAGCAAGAAAGGAAGAATGAAGAAGAAGAAGAGGAGGAGGAAGAGTTAAACAGGAGAGAGATTTATTTAACACTATGAATGTACAGTACATGTCAGACACCTGGTTAATGAGGTGACGTAAGATGACAACCGTAATTATAACACACACACACACACACACACACACACACACACACACACACACACACACATAATACTACTACCTTGCTGTCACTCTGAATCGAGTATTACGATCATCCAGTTGATGAGTTTTGAGATGACTAAAGAGGCTGATACGGAACCGGCAGAGTCGTACACAGATGTTGCACATGTGGAGGGCTACATCTAGTGCGGGAGGGGCAGCGGAAGCGTCTTTCCGGCGTTGGCGCCTATCTGCGTCGGTATGCAGTCGGGCGTATTCGAAAGTTTTGACACCTTCTCGTATGGTGTTCCTCCAAGCGCTACAGTGTGGAGTAATCGTCTTCCAGGTGAGGGGGTCGATTTGGCACTTTTTAGGTTTGTCTTAAGACTATCCTTATAACTTTTCAGTTGCCCGCCAGTGTTACATTTACTATTCGTTAGGTGACTGTAAAGTAGCTGCTTTGACAGTCTACTGTCGTCCATGGACGACATGCGGGTAACATGGCCAGTCCAACGTAGTTGTTCATGGATAATGGTAGCTTCGATGCTCCTGCAGTTAGTAGCAGCGAGAATACTGTCATTTGTTCTCTTGTCTTCTCAGCGAACTCGGCGGATGGAACGTAGACGATGTTGGTGAAAGTTTTCAAGTGCCTTGAAGTGCCTCCTGTATGTGACACATGTCTCGCTGCCATATAACAGGGTGGGGACGACCACTGCTCGATATACGTGCAACTTTGTAGATAATTTCAGCTTCCTACAGCTGAAGACAAGGGTATGGAGTCTGCCACAGGCTCGAGATGCAAATCTGAGGTGGGAGCTGAGATACCGAAATGGGTAACATTAGAGAGGGTAGTACCGTTAAGCTGGATGAATGGTAGAGGTGTGGCTGAACCAGGGGCAGGCTAAAAAAGAATCTGAGTCTTAAGTACATTCACCTCAAAGCCGAAGTGTGCATACGCATCTGCATAGGTGTTCAGGATCTCCTGTAAGTCGCGTTCAGTTGAGCGACAAGGGTGAGGTCGTCTGCATACTGAAGTTCAGTAATGGAAGCTGCCGACACCTTTGTTACTGCCTGCAGTCGTCTTATGTTGAAAAGGTCCTTCATCCGGTACTGGATGTCCACCCCACCAGCTAAATTGGCACTGGCACGATTAAGGAAGGCAGACAAGAAAATAGAAGAGAGAGTTATAGTGCCAGTACACAACCTTATTATAGCTCCGTTTGAATGGGGAAGAACTCAGACTGGGTGCCAGTGTGCAGGACACTGCCGTTCATGCCACCGTGGAGTTGCCTCACAATGGCAATGAATTTTGGTGGGAGGCCAAAACGGCAGAGGGTCAACCAGTGGGCTTCCCTGTTGACCGCGTCGAAGGCCTTGGTTAGGTCAATGAAGGCCATGTACAGGTCACGACGCTGTTTTCTGCACTTTTCCCCTCTCTGGCGGGCAACAAAGATCATGTCAGTGGTGCCACGTGATGGTCTAAAGCCACATTGAGATTCTAGGAGGAAGTTTTCCGCCTCAGGAAGAAGTCTGTTTAGGAGGTCTCGGGAGATAATCTTGCCAGCTACGGACAGCAGCGGGATCCCGCGGTGGTTGCCACAGTTTGACCATACGCTTACTCTTCCAGAAAACGGTATAGCCAGATCACCATTCTGTGAGTCGACTCTCATCTAGGAGCCGGGACTCACTAATGGCTGCTATGTCGATGTTATATCTAGCCACCTCTTTTGCCATAAGGGCAGTTCTTCTTTCAGGACGCTTATTTGTGCCAGTATCCAGAAGGGTCTTGACATTCCATGCAACGACCATAAGATGTTGTATAGTTTGTTTTTGCTTTGATCTGTGATTATAATTGTGTTTTCGACCGCACAATGATGACCTTACTGGGTGCGGTTGCCAGTCAGGTTGGTTGTTTAAGCAGGTAATGGTTAGGGCACCTTTTCTAGCACTCTTTCCATGTGGGGTGAGCAGAGTGGCTTCTCGAAAAGGCTGCTCAGTCGCACAGACAGGACCGGATTGCGCTGCTGCCTAGATCCCAGTGCATAAGCGACCATCTTATCTTTGCCGCCCATGTGCAGAGTTGTGACTAGAGACTCCCGACAGTCATCTCTGCTTGACTCCTTCACCACTCGTCTGTCACCATAGGACTTTTGGGGGTATGGGGGTTTTAATGACGATGAGGAGCATGATGAGCTGGATGATGGATGTACGTGAGTTGATTTATGTGGTTAGGCAGGAGCGCAGGCTGCAACCTCACATCTTGGCTCTCCCTTTTCCTGATCCACACACACGCACACAATAAATGCCCCCTCACTAATGCTATCAAGTCATCAGTCCTGCGTCATCTGTGAAAGTCCTCCAGGTGGCCCTCAGTCCATACTCAGTGGCTTATACATGGCCGGTTCTCATATTCTCGACCGTCATCATTACGCTCCTTGCTCGAGTATCTTTTGGCAGTCGGTCTGAGGTGACGACAGATATCTGGTAGGCTGAGGGAGTGAGGGAGTGTTCAGTTTTGATATCTTTATTTAGGTCCTTCAGTTACCAAGATACCAGAGAGGGGTTATTTAGTTTTTAATTCGTGATGATTTAATATATGTCTTAGATGTTGAAGTGTAGTTATACGTTTATAACATCAACATACGAGAGTGTTTGCTGTTGCTATTGTCTCTGCCTTTAGCACTTTACCTGTCAGGGTTTCTAAGCATCGTTTGAAATGTTAAGTTCTTGGATTCTTCACCATGTTGTCATTCTGGCTTGAATTAATCTGAGTCTTTGGTGTTATTGTTTTCTTATCTAATTCAATAGCTAATGTTTTTAAACAAGTTGAGAAAGTTTTTTTTATTTTACACTAGACACCCACATCCAGAAACCAAGATAACCATGTTTGCTATTCTCCATTTCTGATGGTTTAACTTTACTTTCTACAGTAATGGAAGGTGAATACAGGAAACGGATGAACGGGCTTTACGGTTAGATTCCAACACTACAATATCAAGGCAAGAAAACTGCTTAAAACCGAGATCTGGCCTTGCTGGACACCATCATTCGAATCCTGGAGAACTATCGAGGCGAGATGATACTGAGGCCGGAAAGCTCTTGGGTGGAGGGGGGAGGGGGGGGGGGACAGAATTTTATTCATTTGATGGGAGATCCAAGGTTTGAGTATACAGTAGGATTATAGAGGTAAGGGTATGGGGTCCAGGAAATTACAAGGGGATCCAATTCCAACCCTGCAGGACTCCAGGGTGTGATTGAAAGATGAAAGAGTAGGACAAAAGGTAAATATGTCAATAGAAATGTCTCAACTTCATCATTATTATTCAACGAGACATAAACTGCATGGACTATTGATGTAATCTTTATATACAGAGGTAAATAGAAGTGAATTAAAGTAGATAAAAAACTGACTGTGAGAGAGGAGAGCCAAGAGATGTATGTTGAGCTTGTAGTGTTTTCTCTTCCCTCCACTCTGGCGATAGAAGCTTCACGATCGGTTCAAGATTAACCCTAAAAGCTTTCTAATTCTTCCAAAAACATCATTATGTTTCATAGCCCGAACACTATTGCCAGAGAGGTGTGGAGTGTTTGCTTCATGGTGAGTGCTTGGCCAGACACTCCACAAACCCGGATTTAGTCAATTTTACCTTATGTCTGGGTCTTTCACACACACACACACACACACACACACACACACACACACACACACACACATAGTGGAGTCCTGTATTCGTCAGACTAAAATATCAAGTTACCATTACGTACTGATTCCTAATATTATTCTGGTCCTTCGTTCAGCGTTTACAGTCTGGGGAACTTCCGCGTTGGATGTTCTGCAGCACAACAGCTAAGACGATTCCATTATGTCTTCTTCCTGTTGAGTAAAATAGAGACTTTCACTTTTTTTCGCTCTCTCCCTCTCTCTTTTATTTACTATAATAAGTTAAAATAATTATTCCTACAAGTAACTTTAATATAATTGATGTTTATAGTCCTTCATTAGTGCGTTTACAGGGACTCGTCAGGTTTCGTGCAGTGTGGCAGTCTTTTGTTCTCATTCAACAGAAAGAAACTCGCAATAGTAAACATACTATGGAATCAAAGTAAAACAATATTAAAGCAAATATCCCATTGTAATGATTTCTAGACTGCTTTTATGACGAGCCCCTGTAAACGCACTAGTGAAGGGGACTGTACGTTCTATCATGGGTTTATTATCACGACTAACACTTTACTTCTGATCTAACTGCTACATTAATTTTCATCGAGGAATTTTTATTTTTAAGTTTAGTAGTCCAGTGGTGTCTATAATAAGGCTGGTGTTATAGACTCTGTCTGTCTGTCTCTCTGTCTGTCACACACACACACACACACACCTTCACCAAAGTGGGTTAGGCCACAGATGTGTATATCAGTGTGAGGTTCACCACACTTTTCATTACAACGCTCACTCTCACTGCAGGAGCCTCCCACAGTGAAGTGAAAAGGCGACGTCTTGAAGGCCTTTCTAAACTAATAAAAGATTTGAGCTTTCTCCGGGGAAAAAAGATGAACAATTATAGGAAAAACAACTTCAGTAGTAGATATTAACGTTAACATTACAGATTAGCGGAAGGAGGAATTACTGTCTGTCTTTTCTAATAGTTATTTGTCTAATGTATGAATCTCCTTATATGCCACAAAAGATCCTGGTAATTATGAACAGTAATGCTTATTAACAACATCAAAAACGGTAATTAGTTGCGACTCTGATTACACTTTCTTGAAATTAATTACTATTTCTAATGAATTTTAGGACCATACCAAAGTGAATTAATTCTTAGTGTAGTTGTATCTCTCTTACTCATTAATTATCGACGACTTATGTATTTATTAACCAAGACTACACGTTTAAAGATGTAAGTTAAAGTGATACGTTAATAGCACCAACACCAGCAGATAAAGTTCAACAATAAACTAAGCTTCCTTTAGTATCACTTTACCCATATCATGTCTCAGGCGATAAACACAACCTCTCGCTTACAGTGTGATCATCAACTCGATCATCTGTTGGTAATAAGAAGCTGAGATGTGAGGGGTAAAGATGTCATACTGTTCATATGTTGTGCTGTTTAGGTCATGGTGTAAGTGTGAATCTTATGCTGTTGTGAATGTTGTGCTGTTGTGAATGTTGTGCTGTTGTGAATGCTGTGATGTTGTGCTGTTGTGAATGTTGTGCTGTTGTGAATGTTGTGCTGTTGTGAATGCTGTGATTTTGTGCTGTTCTTCTGCTGTTTATGTCAAGGTGAAAGTATCAGTATTTAACAGTAAAAACGCACCTAGAAAAACAGCTTCATAAAGTTAGCCAAAGTTTTCCCACTTGGGGAAAGGCAACACTCAGCTGACCATGGGGAAAAGAGCGGCCCATAAACCAACTTTTTCCCACCTAGTAAGTTACCCAGCCACCAAAACGTCGCCAACACAACCTGAGGCACTGATCTATTTGGGTCAAACCCCACCCTCCTTCGCTGTGGGTCTTGTATAGGTGTATTACAATTTTGAAGAGGAGTGTAAACTTACCATTGATGCAACACTTACACCTATACACATCAATACACATTTACATTTGAATTTGTGCTTCCATAATTATACATTCCAACGACGAGAAAATACAAAATCCAGGACAAATTAGGTATAGCGCAGTTTTTACGATGAATATACATGACAGAGTTGCCCTCACACGCTACTACCATCATGCATCGTCACTCAGACAACCAATTGCATGGGGTTTTCAAGGCTTCTGATTATGACCTTCTTATCTGACCTGACTAGTGCCGCTACCTGGTCATTAGTATATTCTTTGTTGTTGAGAGAGAGAGAGAGAGAGAGAGAGAGAGAGAGAGAGAGAGAGAGAGAGGCTACACCGTCATCACTCGAATACCACCCAAATAACTGTCATTATTATAACGTTCCTTGCGCCTCTTGTAACGTAATTTACATGAATATAAACAACAAGTGAAATCACACCCGCGTCACTCTGTTCTTGTGTTTGTCAAGTTCTGTGATAAAAGAGATACATACTTGCTTACTTGCTTGCTTCAAAACTTGAATTCCTTGCTTTAAAATCTTCATAAATTGCTTTAAAGTTATTGTAATGTTTGCTTTTTTTTTTGCTAGATCTTAAATTATAATGCTTGAAAATTATAATGATTAGCTTTTAACACCAATAACTTGTATAGGAATTACTTCTTGGTTCATTATACTTCTGCATCTTAGGTTGGATCATTCGTTGCAACTCACACTGCTCCTTATATCATCAGTTGAATTGGATATTGCGTTGCATCTTCCACTGCATATTGTATTACATCTTACATTACACATCTATTGGAGTATGCAATGCAATATACAATGGAACTCTAAATGCAATGTGCAATGAGAGATGAAATTTTCATCTCTCATTGCACATTGTATTTAGTGTTTCATTGCATCTTGCACTGCATATTGCATTGCATACTCCAATTGGTAATATATAATTAATTTTTTGTACATTTCATTTTTCACACGTGTCTCTTAGTGTCTGTTCGTTTATTCCTACGTTCCGATACTTGGTGGTTTGGTGCGTGCCATGACACACTGCCAGTACGAGCACTCTAGTGACTGGCGTTTCCTTTCATCCTGCAACACAATATTTATTGGAACCACACCTTGGACAACGTTTATTAGAGCTACACCAGACGAGCGTTCGCCAGTTTTCTTCAGAGGCGTGATGAGACATATTTGCACGTATGCAAACTTTAAGATACGTGACCAATGGGACCATCGACATACGCTCCCGGCTGAATTATTTATTTTTGCAATACTTGATTTATGAGTTCACTAACCTCTCAGGAGCTTTTGTGGGATTACGTTAGGTTAGGTTAGGTTAATTGTTTTGTTTAGTGCTACATGTAGAGTATTGTGAAGTAATATATAGGTAATCATATATGTAAACGTGGATACATTCCTACAGTGGTTCATATATAGGCTTTACAGATCAAACTGACAAACACACACAATATATACAATACGTGTGTGTATGTGTGTGTAATAATAATAATAATAATGATAATAATAATAACAATAACAATAACAATAATAATAATAATAATAATAATAATAATAATAATAATAATAATAATAATAATAATAATAATAATAATAATAATAATAATAATAATAATAATAATTAACGGTTTATTGAGAAAGTTCTGCAGCCCGAAGGCTGAAAATATGACTTATTACATACAAAGGCATGGGGTGGGTGGGTCGTTTAACAAAAGCTTTCATTACTGAAAGGAGAAGGATCATGAATTGAACATACAAATTATTATAGTTTGCAGTTGATGGCCATACTGTGTGAGGTCACATGGTCTCGTGGTTCAGTGAATCGTAGATGTTGATATGAAGGACCTCACGGGGTCATGGAGACACCGGGTGGTGTGGTGTTCACGTGGTGTAGTAACTCGTCCATAGGTACTGATATGAAAGATCTCACATGGCCATGAAACACCAGGTGGTGTGGAATGGTGTCACAGTACCTCACTCTCTGCTAGGTGGTGTTGTATTATCTCTTAGTCAGGTGTGAAGCCGTCCCACTGTTGTTCCCAGGGTGGACTGGTTAGCACCTCCTGGTCAGGAGATGGTGGTCGGTTCCCAGGGGTGCTTGTCTCACTGGTGGGTCACAGCTCTCACTGGTACTGTCTAGGGCTGAATTCACTGACTTAAACACTGTTCATTACTGTTCAACACTGATCCCATTTCTTTCCGAAACAAAATTGTCACTTTTGATTATGTTGATATCCCGGTGGCGAGGATGGGTCGGGGACAGGGACTTGGGGACTGGGGCAGAACATAGCCAAGGGGGGCGCTGCGTAGCAGTGCCTGGTAGATTTTAACCCTCCGTTGGTCAAGGATATAGTGTGTGTGTGTGTGTGTGTGTGTGTGTGTGTGTGTGTGTGTGTGTGTGTGTGTGTGCTCCACAAGGACTTAGAATCTAGCAAACAGCCAAGTGTTGAGTCACACAAACCAACTATCTGACCTTCGAGAACCTTAGTTGGGAATAATCAACACAAATGAAAATAACACCAAGAACAATAACTCAGGCAGTCATTCATCAGACAGGTGTGAGTCGCACATCACTGAAGCTTCGGAACAATGAACCACCTTCACTCTCAAACTCGGAACGTTCGAGGTAAATTGAAGCAGCCTCCAATAACTCTGAATTATCATACAGTATGACCAGATCACATTTGTTTACTATTAGATGGAATGTTAAAAATTCTAAAAACAAAATATTATTAAAGGTATCATTATATCAGGCGAGATAAAATAACAGTAAAATCCTTACTTAGTGTCCATGATTTGCTTCTATGAACGGATCTTATAACCTTCTAACCTAACCTAACCTAAAGCATCTTAATTTGCACTCCCTCGAGAGACGTAGAACGAGGGGCGACCTGATAGAGGTGTATAAGTGGAAGGCAGGGCTAAACAAAGGAGACATTACAAAGGTACCCAAACTATCCAATCAGGAGCGAACTCGTAACAATGGTTTTAAATTAGACAAATTTGGATTTAGGCGTGAAATAGGTAAACACTGGTTTGGAAACAGAGTAGTGGACGAATGGAACAAGTTACCAAATATCATCATTAACTCGAATACGCTGAATAGCTTCAAACATAGGTTGGATGCTTATATGAGCAATAGGGGTTGGGTGTAAACGGGACTGCCCAGTATGGGCCAATAGGCCCGCTGCAGTTTCCTCCATTCTTTTGTTCTTATGTTCTTAACCTAACCTAACCTAACCTAACAAGATGCCACATCATCTCTTGTACAAACAACATCGCTTTGATTCACTTAATGGGTCGAGGGCTTCACTAGTCCGAGACAAGAGTTGGTTTATCGTTCAGTTGTGCCGTGAACAGCTGCGAAACTCTCCTAGTTTATTACCAAGGCTGTTTTCAACACACAAACACACACAATGACTTTCTAACTATTCTAAAAACATTTTTCTGTAGGTTTAAACTCTAAAGTGTATGACCTGTTTCACCATTTACAACACACACACACACACACACACACACACACACACACACACACACACACACACACACACACACACACACACACATACATACACACACACGTATTGTATATATTGTGTGTGTTTGTCAGTTTGATCTGTAAAGCCTATATATGAACCACTGTAGGAATGTATCCACGTTTACATATATAATTACCTATATATTACTTCACAATACTCTACATGTAGCACTAAACAAAACGGTAAACCTAACCTAACCATTCTAGTGTTTAGCGCTGAATTATCTAGACCGTGGTGAACGGACCCAGTTATTAGGCTCTAATTACCATCATTCATGTTTAGCCGTCATCACAGAGAGCATTGCGTCCCTAAAATAGTGTATTAATGGACGCTAATTACCTACTTATTTAGAAATTTCATTTGTATTATTGTAATACATCTCATCTACTCTCTATCTAGATTATCTTTTACACAAACACAAAAACATACGTACAGATACTCTCATCAGCTCATGTGGTTTACCTGTTCTGGTTATTTGCGGCCGTTTCAAAAATAATTTTTTGTCTTATCATGTGAGGAGACGAACTCACCTCCTTGGCTGCTATTTTAGGCTCTTAACAGCTTTCACCATCACCTGCCCAGACAACACCAAGCTGGCTCGAGACGCAGGTGATAGGCACGTAATTGCTACTGAGTTGATGAGGGAACACGCAACCTTTTCTTCTTTACCGGACACACACACACATACACACAGAGAGAGAGAGAGAGAGAGAGAGAGAGAGAGAGAGAGAGAGAGAGAGTATCAACACCCATTATTACTCCCGGATAACAAGCAAAAGTGATACGGATCTTTCTCCAATCTGGTGTGAAAGTAACATCACGAAGGAATAGACGACCTAGCCGTCATCACACACACACACACACACACACACACACACACACACACACACACACACACACACGTCGATAGAGAGATAGTTAAGAAATTAGTGACACATTGAGGTTTCCGGGTCTCAAGGTAGTGTGAGTGAACTGAGTCTTGTACCAGCAGCCTTACTTAATCAATTACTCTACCTACATCTAAAGTGTATGTATGTATGTATGAATGTATGTATTTAATGTATGTATGTAGGTATGTAATGTATGTATGTATGTAATGTAATGTATGTATGTATGTAATGTATGTGTGTATGTATGTAATGTATGTATGTATGTAATATGTGTCTCTATGTGTAACAAGTTTAATATACATACACTGAAAAAAAAACATCATAAGGAACTCATTATATTAAATACAACAATAACTTGACACTGGTATTAAACACTTCACTTAAGACACATACTTATATATATATATATATCCTCCTATCATATACTTTAGTGCATTATTTAATTATTTACTTTCACTAATTAATATCAAGACTCCCTAAATTAGAAACTTCCGGGAACAAAAAATAAAAACAAAAAGTATAAATAATTCTAAGTGATTTACTCGTGGTTGAAAAGTGAGGAGGTGGTGGGAAAGTTGTGGTGTTTACTGTACGGTTTATGGGAGTAAATAATAGTGTCCATTCTCGTAAACAAAGTTCGGTTAAATGACTTTACTTTTTTAACATACGTACAGATAATAAAAGAATATGTCTGCCGTTCTTTATTTTATTTTATTTATTTATTTATTTAGAGTGGTGTGTGTGTGTGTGTGTGTGTGTGTACTGTATCTGTCTGTCTGTCTGTGTTATGTAAATATGTCAATACAGCATATCAGAAAGTTCCTCAGTAGTGTGATAAACCTTAAATGATTCAGAACATGTGAGTGAAACTTTTAGTGAAACTGTGTTAGTTTTGAGAGCGGTTCAAGAGCTTATTAAACATTGTGAGACAACATAATGACTCAGTGTTGTCGATGATCCGAAACAACAATACAGTGAAGCATAAGTTAACATTCGAATAACGTTAAATAATAATAATAATAATAATAATAATAATAATAATAATAATAATAATAATAATAATAATAAAAACTGTGGACTGATAATAAACAAAAAATATATCAAATAAACTTTAAAGTTCTTGTATATTTTTCATTATAAAACTCACTAAATTCCGTTCGTATAGAGAGGGAGAGAGAGAGAGAGAGAGAGAGAGAGAGAGAGAGAGAGTATAGGTTAAGTGTCATCATAGGTATTTACAAGCTATGAGTCAGCTGATTGGCGCCAGTGAAATTAGAAAGGAGATGGAGTGGGTAGGGGGAGATTAATGATTTCAGGGAGAGAGAGAGAGAGAGATAGGGAGATTAGAGGTTTCAGGGAGACAGGTAGGGAGATTTAGGATTGAAATCAATTTTTATCAACTAGTATCAACTACCGATACACATATACGTACAATTACGAATAGAAATCCCTGACCATTTCTCTCGAGGCTTGGGAGGAGGAGGGAGGGTGGTGGCATCTTGTTACTTCTTCTTCATAAAATGTCAGTGATTTTTCTCAAATATATGAAACACTTTCCTTAGTCAGCACAAAACGTAACGTAACCTCCTCCAGGTAGCGTTAGTTTGGTTAATCATCAGGTGAAAAAAAAAAAGCTTGGGTGACTAATCTTTACCAGGCCCATTCTATTACTCGGTCTTACCGGAAATAGTGTCGATGGAGAGGTGTTTTCTCTCTCTCTCTCTCTCTCTCTCTCTCTCTCTCTCTCTCTCTCTCTGTTCGTCAGCGTGTCGGTCTGGTCTCTTCAAGTTCCGTGTATCTGCATTGCTAAAGAACTAATGCCTTTCTTCAATTAGCTGGAGGCATACCTGGGATAACCTGGTGTTGTTTTTGGGAGTTGTCTCCGGTAATGGGGAAGGTGAGAGAGAGAGAGAGAGAGAGAGAGAGAGAGAGAGAGAGAGAGAGAGAGAGAGAGGTAATATTTGTCGAGCTGACCACCCGACACACACACACACACACACACTTACCCCAGATTTTTGTTGCTCATACGTAGAAAAAAGCACTACCTCGTCTTTTGACATGAACTACTTGTAAAGGTAAGAAGAGCAGGTAGACTTTTGACAGGGGTCAGTTAACTCTAATTGAAAACTACTTTTTAACCTGGTGAATGGTAACGAACGACAGGTAAGAGTCATAACTAGTTCTTAATTTTTGTCATTGTGAAATAAAATAAAATTGTGTATGATATATTTAATTCTCTGATTCTTATTGACATTTTGTATGTATTTTTCTTTGTTATTTTCTGACGTAACTTTACTAAATTATTATTATTATTATCATTATTATTTGTCTGGAGGAACTATGCTTTATTATTTGCATTTTTTTCATTTACTGTAAATTAATGTAAAACTAAAGGAACACTATTGCCTATTATACTTTACGAGTATTATAGTAAAGCAACATTAACAATAATATTATAAATTCATAATATATATTGGTCCATCAACACTTCAACAGGTATATAATCTTAACTAAAGCTAATTAGTAGTAAGTTATATAAACCTTATGGTCCACTTGTTCTACCCAGATAAGCTCAAACAAGATAAAAAAACAGAAAAAAAAAACTTGACTAATCTTAACAAGTTTCAGCAGTGAGAGAAAGAGACGAATTACCACATTGTCATCATTCCAAAGTGTAACAGGAGTGTGATTCTTTTATGAATTTACACATGAAGAGTCAGTTATTCCAGCAGGTTTATTTATTGTGAAAGCTTCCCGGACTTCAACAACAGGTTACTGACTGTCAATATTTGTTACCCCTCGAGCCTTAACTACCGAAATGATGTATGACCAACGATACTGACCTCTGCCTCTACTTGGTAAGCCAATCGTCTGTCTTTTGGTGTAATCTAACCAGAACGTTTGGCCTAATTTTCCTGTATCTAAGTCTCTTTACACCGTTGTCTTTCATTAGATGACAAATGTCGCCTCTGTGCTGAGTCATATAAGAAAACCTATGTCATCTCACTTCACGGGGTTCACCTCATCTCACCTATGTTCATCTCATTTCACCTGTGTTTACCTCATCTCACCTGTGCTCACCTCACCTGTGTTCACCTCATCTCACACCAATTATCATACGTTTAGGTGTTTGAGTTTTGAAATTCTCTAAATATTTTCAGTATAACAAAATATTTAAATAAAGTATAAATGAATTTAGAGAACAGTGTAAATTCCAAACGTGCCTTACATATAACAAGACTATAATTATGTAAAGGTTAAAGGTAATACCTGAGAATTCCCTTTCAGAGGTCAGCCTGCTTAATGATCAGTGGTTTCATTTTCAGTGTCTTAGTGCTACTCTCTCTCTCTCTCTCTCTCTCTCTCTCTCTCTTTACCTGCACACACACACACACACACACACACACACACGAAGATACATGCAGATAAAGAAATAATGACTCAAGCTAGTGTCTCTTGCACTGGTTTAAATTCAAGATGCCTTTTTCTGTCACAACTTCAATGTGCAACGTGGCAGATGACAAGCATTGGCTGTAGACCAACAACCCCAGAGACTCGAGGTGTTACTGGATCATAAAACGTAAATCTCTCCATTTCCGTGATAAGTTTATTTTATTCTGCAAGCTTAGGTTACCGATAAGTTAGGCCAGGTTAGGTTGGTTTAGGTAAGGTTGGGTTAGGTTAGGTTGGAATAGTTTCAGTTGGGTTAGGTTAGGTTGTACAAGCTTAGATTAAGTTAGGAACGAGGCACTGAACATAACCGAAGAACAACAACCTTAACAGGATAAACAATACAATAATTCAGTGACGCTTTTGTTTTATCTCCTCGATGGTTCAAAACACCGGTGAGGGGCCGGGGGGGGTCCTTGTAGTGTTATCTCAGGTGTCCAATCACAGGTAAGAGTGAAACTAAAATCACGTGTTTGTCTTTCTTTCCTTCTTACATACACATCTACGACTCTTGATCATAAACATATACGACTCTTAACCATAAACATCTACGACTCTTAACCATAAACATCTACGACTCTTGATCATAAACATATACGACTCTTAACCATAAACATCTACGACTCTTAACCATAAACATATACGACTCTTAACAATAAACATCTACGACTCTTAACCATAAACATATACGACTCTTAACCATAAACATATACGACTCTTAACCATAAACATATACGACTCAACCATAAACATATACGACTCTTAACCATAAACATCTACGACTCTTGACCATAAACATATACGACTCTTAACCATAAACATCTACGACTCTTAACCATATACATCTACGACTCTTGATCATAAACACTTACGGCTCTTAACCATAAACATCTACGACTCTTAACCATAAACATCTACGACTCTTGATCATAAACATATACGACTCTTAACCATAAACATCTACGACTCTTAACCATAAACATATACGACTCTTAACAATAAACATCTACGACTCTTAACCATAAACATATACGACTCTTAACCATAAACATATACGACTCTTAACCATAAACATATACGACTCAACCATAAACATATACGACTCTTAACCATAAACATCTACGACTCTTGACCATAAACATATACGACTCTTAACCATAAACATCTACGACTCTTAACCATATACATCTACGACTCTTGATCATAAACACTTACGGCTCTTGATTACAAACACATTAATTTCTCTTAAAGTTAAATTTTCAATAGTAAAAAATTACGACCAAAAAAAAAAGAATAAAATTATCTCCCCCAAATATACACATTATATTAACATTAAAAAAATTATGATTAAAATTACAGGAAAAAAATTAGAAAGAAAAAAAAAATGGATTGTAAAAACTTTCGCCACGTGTGAGAAATGAGGAGAAAACGAACACTTTATGAAGAACGTTAAAGAGAGTAATAAATAAGAGAGATGCATCAGGTGTGTACACGACAACACACCATGAGGAACTGGAGGGAAGTTTCGGGTCTGAGTTTTAGGTGAATATTTGCATTACCTGGTGATTATACCCTTCCCTCTCCCCACCTTAACGCTAACCTAACCTAACGTAACCTAACCTAACCTAACCGCGATCTAAACTAACCTAATCTTTCATAACCTAACTTAACCTAACCTTACCTAACCAAACAAAATTTAACCTAACGTAACATTACCTAACATAACCAAATTTAACCTAACCTAACCAAACCAGATCTATCTAATTTAACCTAACCAAACTCCCCAAGGGTAACTAATCATCAGGTGAAATAAGCTTGGGGCTAATCTATAGGTTTAGGAGGGAGATAGGAAGGAATTGGTTCACAAATTGGGTGGTGGACGAGTGGAGGCTAGATAGATTCATGGATGATAGAGAGTGGTAGTAACTCTAGACAGGAGCTGCCATGCACAGGCCAACCGGCCTATTGCAAGACTCCTTATTTTCTTATGTTCTTATGTTCACTCTCCTCACAAAAACACGACACACACACACACACACAGATTCTTCCTCGCCAGCTAAAGTAGACTATCATTGGCTGAATGCATCTGAGAAAAAAAAGTTGTCGTCAAAATCTTTTCCTCAGTGGACTATCAAGTAATGCTTTCAAGCGGTCACCGCGTTATACACCTGACTGACTGAAAAGGATGGGCTTAATACAGGTAAAGAGGGGGGGGGGGGGGGTGCTGCCTTCTCACCATGACGGGAAGTTTTTGTACGTACAACTTGTGATGCAAAAGTTACCTCACAAAATATATAAAAATATGAAGAAAATATTCGTCAAATATATTTGTTTATTATGGATATTTGATATGACTACTATGTCGGTCACCTGAAGTTGATATAAATAAACCCGGAGATCAACTTTCGCAGACTCTGGGTTAATCCCGAGGAGTTGGCAGTCCTGAAAATATTTAGACACATTAGTCGGTGTTCTAACAGTCCAGTGATATACTAGTCTAACAAACCAGTCCTCTGTGTCTTCTTAATCCCACAACGAGGCGCCAGGAAACTCTCAAGACACACAGTTATAGCATTTATATTATCATCTTTATTCCTGTCTTCTCACTGTAGTGCCGGGTCCTTAACCACTGTGAGAGGGTGAATGGGCTCATAAGAGATATTCAATACTAACAGCTAGTTCGTTAAACCTACCGAACAAGCTCCTAATGCCTCAGGTCTTAATAGCTCGTGTCCATAAGGTGTATAAGTTAAACAACACACAGAGCCGCCAGGTAACAAGAGTAGCTCCAGCAAGCTTTCTCGTTACACAGTTATGTCAGCAATACGACCCAATATACAGGATATACAGGAAGTAGGAAGCTCGAAGCGTCCTCAGATATTACACAACGACTTGAATGACGACTACCACGACCACTGATCAGGGCGATGGGGGGTTCTACCGTCGGGGGGGGGGGGAGGGTCAAAGGTGAGTCCAGAGACTAATTGCCAGTCTTGTAAAAGTTGTACCAGCTCGGAATATCCTGCAGCCATATATTGTGAGATCACTTCCTTGTTAGGGTGTGAATTGTGACAGGTGGAAAATATATTGACGTGCTAATTTCCTGGTTTGTTTAGATGTACAGAATAATGATGAAACTACTACTACTACTACTACTACTACCACTACTACTACTACTACTACTACTACTACTACCACTACTACTACTACTACTACTACTACTACTACCACCACTACCTCTTTTTGTCTTTTCATCTGGCCTGTTTGACCTCTATCTACTTTGGTCTTATTGTATCAGTATTTGTCAGTCTTTCTCCTCCCTGCAAAGTTCACCTCTTGTATTAAGTCTGTGTGTATGTTTTGTTTGAGGCGACGATTACGATTTCGTCAGTAAGGTTTGGTGAAATGGTGTCGTGGGTGGGTTAGGTAATTCTTGATTAAACCTTTATACATTGGTGTGTCTCTGAGGGAAAAATAGTGTAAATAACATTCTCTCACACACACACACACACACACACACACACACACACACCCCAGTCTGTCCATACCTTGGTACTGCTTAGTATAAGAAGCATGTACTTGTAATACACTCAATACACTAGTCCAACACACTCATTAGACTCGTCCAACACACTCAGGTACACTCATACAAGACACTCAGGTACACGCCACTCAGGTAAACTCGTACAACATACTGATTGTTATTGTGGAAGATGTCTTAATGAGTGAGAAGGATAAACAGAGTTAGAGAGTAATAGAAAAACAAGAAGATACTGTAGATTTATTTAGATAAAATCATACAAAATTACCCCATGAATAAATTAATAGCAAAACAATAGACATAAGAATAATAAAATAGGTCAATGGATATACAGCTTAATACAACTACAAAGAAGAAGAGGTAAATAATCAGAATTAATATAGATAAATAAACGATAGAAGAATAAAGAGGCATAGGTAGATAAGAGGTACATAAAGAAGCAATATAAGCAAATTGATAAACTGACAGACAAATGTGTGTAGTGAATTTAATGCCAATATAAAGAGCAAGTCAGCATAACCAGATGCGTGTGTGTGTGTGTGTGTGTGTGTGTGTGTGTAATATTACTTGAGTTCGTCACTTTTACCATTGACTTACACGGTCAACAAACGTACCTGGTGACACCTTTGATCTGCAGGTAGTCTCTTGATAAATCACTTTGGCTGTCTCCCCTTCCCCCGAACACACACACACACACACACACATACCAATGATGTTCCTAAATTGATGTAATGATATTGGTAACTGGCTCACTTAAGCTACGTCACAGTGTTGGGTTCACAAGGTCTCATGATTGTTAGATGTTCTCTTAAACTAGTTGAGCGTCATCTAATAGACTCACTTAAGGTAAAACACAATAGTAGATTCAGAAACTCTTACGGTAAAATGTTCCACTGTATCATTTAAGTTACGACATAAAGATAGATTCTCAAATGATCTTATTTTTTAATATTCTTGAAATAATGACACAGTAACGTATCTTATAGACTATCTTAAGCTAAAAAAAAACACTACTACTACTACTACTACTACTACTACTACTACTACTGATGATAATAATCTCAAACCTAAACGAGTAGAGTCTGTCTCACCAGGTCTTTAATGATGGAGTGTGCAGAGCAGAGTCTCAGATCTGAAAAAATTATAGATAACAACAAACTAAAAAGATAATCTTACAAAGCAGTTTTTTGATCGCCGCTTATATGAGTAATATCAAGTATGTCACTAACCTCAAAAACTATTAAGCTAGAGATGTTGTAAGTGTGTGTGTGCGTGTGTGTAGTCACAGACCACACCCTCAGTATTAGAAATGTTTACGAAAATATCCACTGATAGACGAGAAAGCATTCATTGATCAATATACTATAAATATCCATATACATATATAATTCAATAGAGTAAAAAATGTATATTCACTGTGTATACTCTAAACTTATTGTATTTATAGTAAGTGAATTATGTATATTCTGTTTGTATGTTTTCTCCACAAATTATATGTTGTATGCGTGGGAATCTCTGTCAATTCCTTGGTCTTAACTACTGCCCTGTGTGCAACAACAGATTTCATTTTCAGTCACGTACAAGACTGCTACATACAACAACTACCACCACAACTATTCTCTCGTTGACCAGGTAACGCGAGTGACCAGGTGTGCAGTATATGTTTTAAGATAATTAACAAAAACATCTTCACTACAGAAATGCCGTATTGCCTAAAAAAAAGTAAAATATTTATAGTACCTCATTCGATTAAAGGTTTTCAATTATATTTATACCTACTGACGTGTTTGATAATTATGGAAAAAAAATCATGAATACGACAACAGAATTCACCTGTTGCTGCACCGCCCGAACATCAAACACTTTTTTAATCTTTAAAAAGTTCAAGTCGAAATACTGATGTTGTATTTAGCTCCTCAACTCATCACTTCATTGTAACCAACATCACCACGAATGTCTTTTAAATTGTCAATATTGCTGTGTTGCAGAAATTGATTCGGCAATTTGCATTAAAAGAAGACAGCTGTTGAAGCCCATTAAGATCACAACACTCAACAGATGCTTTTAATGACCCTGAGCCATTAGTGAAACCCTGAATTATCACAGCAATGTATACGTTTTAGTGAACGGTGTGTGTGTGTGTGTGTGTAAGTGTGTGTGTGTGTGACCCTTTTAAGTGTACGGCGGTAGCTGTTGAAGCCTTGAGTCATGGCACTAACTTGTCACTAAATGTCATAGGTCAATATAACACCAAAATAAAGGTCAGTCACCGACAAATCACCGTACTTTAGTTTCCATAATCATGTTTGCGAAATCATGCCAGTTGAAAGTGACCATCCTTTATACAGCAACCATCATATTTGCCGACCACTCTCCTACAGTAACCACTTCACTTGGAGGGGCAGGGAACCTTACTTTTATGACCACCTTACTAAAGCGACCAACTCACTCTAATGACCCTCTTCCTCCGGTAACTACATATATTACGTAGATCTTTATTCGTGTCATTATCTTTTAAGTTATTTATGATTGCTTTTGTTTTTGCTATCGTCCGCCTCGTGTGCCAAGTCACGGAGAAACTATTCGTATGTGATTTTATTATTAGTAAGGTTAGTATCATTATCTCTCTCACACGGGAAACACATATGGTGTTTCCTATGATTATTTCAATATTTTTCCGACGTTGTTTCAGCAGCGAGGGACAGATTTATACCCCAACTAACATTATTTATAAATCGTTGTTGAACCATAGATCAAGAATACTATTGGTGTTATAATGTTATTACTGCGCTACAACTACTAAGTAACCTGGTGATTAATAAACTCTATCACCAGTTAAAAATTACGAGAGGTAGAGAGCTCTTAAGATCCCCCCCTTCCCCCACCCGGTTGACAAAATAGTTACGAAAAATTTAACCAATAAGAAAAGAACGCATTAATATATTACAACCAATGAGAGAGCTACACTGGATGGGGTCGAGAGACAGATATAGTTAGGGGTAGTTACGTTGTTATGCCGTTCTTTCCCATTTGGAGGCCAAGGCCACACACCCTCTCCTCTGATTCGCTGTTTTTATTGGCTTAATGTTGCGGTACTATTTTCTCATTGGCTAAATAGTTGTCGGAGGGATGACGTTTTGTTGAGACGAATTACTATTTGTGTATTTCTTCTTACTATTAATATTTCTATCGCCACCAAAAGTATCTCAACGACCATAGGTAATATTTCTCCCGTTACTGTCAATATACTGTACATACCTTGAGACATAATATATACCTTAAGACATATACTGTACATACCCTGAGACATAATATATACCGTAAGACATATACTGTACATACCCTGAGACATAATATATACCTTAAGACATATACTGTATATACCTTAAGACATATACTGTATATACCTTAAGACATAATATATACCTTAAGACATATACTGTACATACCTTGAGACATAATATATACCTTAAGACATATACTGTACATACCTTGAGACATAATATATACCTTAAGACATAATATATACCTTAAGACATATACTGTACATACCTTGAGACATAATATATACCTTAAGACATATACTGTACATACCTTGAGACATAATATATACCTTAAGACATATACTGTACATACCTTGAGACATAATATATACCTTAAGACATATACTGTACATACCTTGAGACATAATATATATTAAGACATATACTTAAGACATATACTGTACATACCCTGAGACATAATATATACCTTAAGACATATACTGTACATACCTTGAGACATAATATATACCTTAAGACATATACTGTACATACCTTGAGACATAATATATACCTTAAGACATATACTGTACATACCTTGAGACATAATATATACCTTAAGACATATACTGTACATACCCTGAGACATAATATATACCTTAAGACATATACTGTACATACCTTGAGACATAATATATACCTTAAGACATATACTGTACATACCTTGAGACATAATATATACCTTGAGACATACGTAATAT
Organism: Homarus americanus; assembly: GCF_018991925.1. Classification (NCBI taxonomy): domain Eukaryota; kingdom Metazoa; phylum Arthropoda; class Malacostraca; order Decapoda; family Nephropidae; genus Homarus; species Homarus americanus. The sequence goes on from NW_024748543.1 coordinate 698,883, forward strand.
ATACCTTAAGACATATAGTACATACCTTGAGACATGTACATACCTTGAGACATAATATATACCTTAAGACATATACTGTACATACCTTGAGACATAATATATACCTTAAGACATATACTGTACATACCTTGAGACATAATATATACCTTAAGACATATACTGTACATACCTTGAGACATAATATATACCTTAAGACATATACTGTACATACCTTAAGACATAATATATACCTTAAGACATATACTGTACATACCTTGAGACATAATATATACCTTAAGACATATACTGTACATACCTTGAGACATAATATATACCTTAAGACATATACTGTACATACCTTGAGACATAATATATACCTTGAGACATATAATGTACATACCTTGAGACATAATATATACCTTAAGACATATAATGTACATTCCTTGAGACATAATATATACCTTGAGACATATACTGTACATACCTTGAGACATAATATATACCTTGAGACATATACTGTATATACCTTGAGACATAATATATACCTTAAGACATATACTGTACCATAATGTAAGACATATACTATATGAGACATAATATATACCTTAAGACATATACTGTATATACCTTAAGACATAATATATACCTTAAGACATATACTGTACATACCTTGAGACATAATATATACCTTAAGACATATACTGTACATACCTTGAGACATAATATATACCTTAAGACATATACTGCATACCTTGAGACATAATATATACCTTAAGACATATACTGTACATACCTTGAGACATAATATATACCTTAAGACATATACTGTACATACCTTGAGACATAATATATACCTTAAGACATATACTGTACATACCCTGAGACATAATATATACCTTAAGACATATACTGTACATACCTTGAGACATAATATATACCTTAAGACATATACTGTACATACCTTGAGACATAATATATACCTTAAGACATATACTGTACATTCCTTATAACACATATACACCGTATGACAATACTCTAGAGCCAGTATGTGTTGGGAGCCATTAAGTCAAAAGGTCAGAGGCACAACGTTGAACAAGGCAACACCCAGCGTGAGTCGACACCTTGCTCGAGTATCTAGTGCTCTTATTATCATCATTTTCATTATTAAAGACACTGGATCGTTCCTTCAGGTTAATCATTCTTTTAAAACCACAAGTCATCATTACTCAGCACTTTGCAGGGTTGCTCGTCACACATCACCTCTGTAAGTCGTATGCTAAGTCTCTTGGATGAATAAATTTGTAAATGAATGTATGTTTTGTTTGTTTATATGTAAATACACACACATAACGCTATCACATACACCCCCCCAACACACACACACACACCGCTACTTTGTATATGACATATCAAAAACAACTGGGCGGGTCGCTTAGCACAAACTATCTCAAACCTGTCAGAAACTCAGTATGTTGTAACCACTTCTATCTGATTTCACTTCCGACACATTTTCTAGCGGCGTATTAACCCAGTTTGAATTAGGTTAGGTTAGGTTAGGTTAGGTTAGGTTAGGTTAGGGTAGGTTAGGTTCTCACTTTCAGTAACTCTCCCCCCAAAAACATTAGCGGATGGTGGTGCGTGACTTTACAAATACACATTATATCATAAATCCATAAACGGTGACTTATATAGTGAATGTTACAGTGAGATGTTATTGCAATCACGAATCCTCAAATAACTCACCTTTTCGTTGTATTTGTCATGTGTCTTAGGGAAACTCTCCTGTTGATTGTGTGTTGGTCATCTCCTTTACCGAGTGACTGATTACTTAACACGGCACAGTAGTAGATTCACCACGTAATTCCTTTTTGTTTCAGGATGTTAGAGAGAGGCAAGTGAGGAGTGTCTGGCGGATGGGTCAACCTTGCCATGTCTACCTGGTGTGGTCAAGCGAGTTTCTGAGGCAAGCTTCTTCTTTTTTTTTTTTTGGTCCTTTTATTGTATTTCCTGGCAACAGTGTGTCCAACGAGTACAAACTGGTGATCGGTACTGATATCCAACGCTATAATTCCCAATATTTATAGAGGATTTAGTGAACTGTTTACCTCATTTAGCCAATAAGAACAGCGAGAGAAGATTCATCCAATAAGAATAGGGAGTCAGAGGAGGGGGTTGTTGCCTTGGCGTTTAAAGACAATGAAACTATCAAACAAGTTATTTGAAACAACCTAAACTACCCCGGCTATTGTTCAGGTCTTTGCCCCACTGATGACGCCGTCTGTCAGGGCACAACACCACAACGTTCTCTCATTGGCTAAACATTCCCGCGTTGTTGTCTTATTGGTTAAATTTCTGGTCAGTTTAGAATTTGGTCAAGAGATGGCGTAAGGATGCACTTTTCAACAGTCGACTGGGCTGCATAGGTCATTGTGATGGAATAATATGTTCCTTTGAAATTATTGCTGGTGTGGGAGGTTGTCGTGTCTCACTCAAGATGTAGAAACACCTGAAAATTCTGAGTCACATTTATCATCTATATAAAACTCACCGTCTATCTAACAAACTGTGCCTATTATTATTAATGTTTATTACTATTACCAATATTACCAGTAGTCTTAAGGATATTATACACTAAGGACAGTTCATATACATCTATCTGAGTCAATGCTAAAAATACCAATAGTAATTACACTCAATATATATATGAGAAAACAATCCCTCTTGATACTATATGGTTAGAGGTCAATAAGGTCAAAGATGAAGGTCACGACGTTGACAAAGACACCATCCGGCGTGACTTGACACCTTGATTGAGTGTAGTTATGATTGTTATTACGACAATTATTATCATTACTATTATAACAAAACATTGTGACATCTATCTGACTATTTATGTCTGACTAGTGATAGAGATTTGCCGGATACACACACACACACACACGCACACACACACACACACACACACACATAAACGCACACGCACACACAAATTGGATAACTGTCGATCACAACCACACCCAAATAACAACCCACATAAAATACACTGACCTTCAATAAGCTTCTGGCCACACCCTCAAGTTAAATATCAAATAATGCATCCAGAAATAACAGTACAGATACAGCTACAGCTATTAGTTCGAGTTACAGTCGCAAGCATAGGTAAGGTACAGGTATTGTTACAGGTAGAGACAAGGTGACAACACAGGTAAGGTGACAACATAGGTAAGGTGACAACATAGGTAAGGTGACAACATAGGTAAGGTGACAACATAGGTAAGGTGACAACATAGGTAAGGTGACAACATAGGTAAGGTGACAACACAGGTAAGGTGACAACATAGGTAAGGTGACAACATAGGTAAGGTGACAACATAGGTAAGGTGACAACACAGGTAAGGTGACAACATAGGTAAGGTGACAACATAGGTAAGGTAACAACATAGGTAAGGTGACAACATAGATAAGGTGACAACATAGATAAGGTGACAACATAGGTAAGGTGACAACATAGGTAAGGTGACAACATAGGTAAGGTGACAACATAGATAAGGTGACAACATAGGTAAGGTGACAACATAGGTAAGGTGACAACATAGGTAAGGTGACAACATAGGTAAGGTGACAACATAGGTAAGGTGACAACATAGGTAAGGTGACAACATAGGTAAGGTGGTAAGGTGACAACACAGGTAAGGTGACAACATAGGTAAGGTGACAACATAGGTAAGGTAACAACACAGGTAAGGTGACAACATAGGTAAGGTGACAACATAGGTAAGGTGACAACATAGGTAAGGTGACAACACAGGTGAGGTGACAACATAGGTAAGGTGACAACATAGGTAAGGTGACAACATAGGTAAGGTGACAACATAGGTAAGGTGACAACATAGGTAAGGTGACAACATAGGTAAGGTGACAACATAGGTAAGGTGACAACATAGGTAAGGTGACAACACAGGTAAGGTGACAACAACATAGGTAAGGTGACAACATAGGTAAGGTGACAACATAGGTAAGGTGACAACATAGGTAAGGTGACAACACAGGTAAGGTGACAACATAGGTAAGGTGACAACATAGGTAAGGTGACAACATAGGTAAGGTGACAACACAGGTAAGGTGACAACATAGGTAAGGTGACAACATAGGTAAGGTAACAACATAGGTAAGGTGACAACATAGTAAGGTGACAACATAAGGTGACAACATAAGGTGACAACATAGGTAAGGTGACAACATAGGTAAGGTGACAACATAGATAAGGTAAGGTGACAACATAGGTAAGGTGACAACATAGGTAAGGTGACAACATAGGTAAGGTGACAACATAGATAAGGTGACAACATAGATAAGGTGACAACATAGGTAAGGTGACAACACAGGTAAGGTGACAACATAGGTAAGGTGACAACATAGGTAAGGTGACAACATAGGTACAATTAGAGCAATGGGTAGAGAGAAAAAAAATATATATATGTTGATACAGAAACAAAAATATACTTAAAAAACTTATAAAACACTACAGCTAAACACTTACACTTATAACTAACAACACTGGTATCTAGGGTATTGTAATAACTATAATATGACATAAAAAACACACACAATAAAACTCAAGTGTATCATAGTAATAATAACAACACCCTCGACTACACCCACAAATCTATCTACACTTAGTTCGATAAATTAACTATATAACGTCAAGCACTATAGCAAGGGGTGAATTACACTTAAAATACACTATATATTTATTAAAAGTCCTGATATGGTGTTATTATTATATACTACATTAGTTATTATAAATGAAATTGATTTGATATGAAAAAACTAGTACACACAATATATCTGGTATGGTATAGGTAATTACAAGGAAACAGAGAGTGGGGAAACTTGGATTACTATCAGGGAACGTAGTAATCAGGCAGTACTCGTTGAAGAGGTGGATAATAATGATGGTATTTGGTTCTTCATGTGTTTTTCTCTCCTGGTGATTACATTCGTTATTATGTGAATTACCTGTGTGTCTGTGTGTATGTGTTATAATTTTACACCCATAAAGGAGACATATTTAGTTATTTACACGCACACACACACACATACACTGTACACTGATGAGTTTAAACTACACCTGAATTTGTGAGGCGGCCAGAATATGACTATGACTTAAAAAAATAGTCATGTACATAAAACACATATGATACACATACCTACACACTACACCACGTTAATTAGCCATAAAACTTAAATAACCTCTAACCAACTACTTCATACACAAACAAAAACAAAAGTTATACACTCATACACACTCATACACCCCGCTAAAAAAAGTATACACCCTTCTTGCTCTCGTAAACACATATCAACAGTCCACACCTTTAATAATATGTTCTTTCCCTTTCGTGTCTATGGAATGGCAGGTGTCGTCATAGCTTCAATTGACTATTCATTCTCCCCCTTCCTCCCGGTTACACCCCGACTGATGATACCTCTCGTGTGTGTGTGTGTGCTGATTACCAAGCTGTACTGTGCCATTTCAGGGAGTCAGAATACAGTGAGATCATACCTCAGAGGGGAAGCGACGATTGGGTTTAACTGTTCATGTTTTTTTTTTCCTCAACAGTACCTGTATTTTTAACTCGTTGACGTCATCTCTTCGTGGATCTCAGTCCATGTGAAAAGTCAAAAGAAGAAAATAATAACACGGAACCAGGAACCAGGAACTTGAACTTGATATATAGAAATGTGAAATATATGACGTAATGTACCTAAATAGATGGATTATGACCTAATGCACATAAAAAAGAAGGATTTGAAGAGGGATGGAAGTTCACAATACACTGAATGGGTGGATTTTGAGGGTAGACATACAAGAGGAACGATATACTGTACAGTACACACAGAGGGAGAAGAGGAAAACGGAGGTGGTGGAAAGGGGGGGGGGGAGTTGGAGGGGAAGAGTGCATGGGGAGGAAGAATAGTAGTAGTAGTAGTAGTAGTAGTAGTAGTCGTCGTCGTAATACCCATTATTTATTGTATGATATATTGTAATCAAATTATTTTATGGTAAATACCTAAGTTATTGTAAGTAAAAGTGAGAATATAAGTAATCATAAGTAAATCCTATGAAGTATAAATTACAATTGATGGTTAAAAAAATCGACAGAAATTAATATTTGCTATTTTTTTTTTATAGTAGAGGAAGATAAAGAGAGGGAGAAATTGTTCACTGGGATAAAGAATTACTGTAGTTTGTTTGGTGAATTCCACTGCTAAGAATGACACACATACACACACACACACACACACACACACACACACACACACGCCATATATGTATATAAAAAGACACCACGTCATGTCTTACCTACGCTTAAAAGAATTCGACCATAAGGACAGTACTGTCATCATCATCATCCTCTAACACACATCCTAATATATGCAGGAGGCAGCGACCAAAAAATACCAAGTCGTGATATCTTAGTTGAGCTCAAAAGGAATCCGATAATAAGGTCAACACAGATATTCCTTCCTGATATCTTACCTAATCTCAAAAGAATTTAACCCTAAGGCAAAACAGGCATCCCATTCAGCTCTTCCCTAATACAATATCTCACTTGAGCTCAAAGGGATTCAAACCAAAAGGGAAATATAGAGATCTAGTCCTTTATACTTCACCTCAGCTTAAGATAATTTGGTTAAGAGGTAGTTTTTTGCAGCCCCTTCTTCCCCCTTCCTCCAGACAAACTCTTTTCCAGGTGGGAACAAAAAACAGCAAGTCGTGTTCCTAGACCCGGATGTCGTGAGGAACCAAGTGCTGACCTACGTGGGAGTTCTGCACCGCGCTGTAATAATCATTCCACGCTTCTACTACGTCCTGGTAATGAGGTGCGAGAGCTTCCAGGCAGCTACTGGATGACTGGAAGGGTGTGGTGTCCAGCCTGGAAGATCCTTGAGAGACGTCCATGAAGGCTCTTGGTTGGTGTTGACTTTGAGTTGATCTTGGGTGTCCATAAGGAATTAGATATTCTAAGAGCTTCCAGATAGATACTTTATACCTTGGACTGGCATGACGCCTATGTGGTAGATCCTATAGACACGAGTGGAGGCTCATGAACGGTCTTGTAGTGATCTAAAGTGTGTTATGGCGTACTGTATCTCACAAACTTAAAGTATAAGTTGAAGTCATCAGGCGGCGTGGACAACTAATAATTTTCCTTGAACAGCTGTCTATCTCTTGTAATATTCCCGGACAACCTTATCTTATGACACGGTTTTACACATGTTTTTCGCCACACCAACACGCCGTAAGACTACATGTTCTGTATTGGGTCCACACAATGTATATCTCTGAATATCTCAAGAAAATGTGTATTGAAATCTTGGTGTAAGAAATATCACCAATTAGCATAGAGAACATAATGGGCACGACACCACCACCACCAAGTTTATTTATCACTTAAGCTAATCAGCACGAGAGCAGTGAAACACAACACGTTTGGCTACCACACGGCGCTCGCCCATTAAGGTATACCTGATGCGCTGAACATACTGATAACGAAGGAGATGCCTCACATAGCGGATTTTACCCCTGAGTGCTCCTATTACCCATGATGATTCTATATAAGCAGAAAACCACAGCGAAACGGAGGACACAGTCTGCCAATGGGAGATTTGACTGTATATTTGTAATTTCAATATCACTTTGTTACGTTACGAGAATGACATCAAGTGACTGAGGAAGGCTTATAGAGCTATACATGGGAACCCAGATAAAGTACTTCCTGTAGGTGAAGGTGGTGATTTAGGGATCATAGAAGGCGGAAGTAATACATTAATTCTCCTGAAGGACAAGTAACAACACTACGCAATAATCCCCCAAATAACAATAATATTCGCTGTAGGTAATTCATCAGGAGATTGAGAGTTCTACGACGCCGAGTGACAGTACTGTATACTTAACACCTCTAATATCCGTGAAATATAGCGTAGAGTCCTTCAAAGAGCTAAAAAATATATTACAGCAAATCAAAAATGTTTAAAATATACGCCCGATGGTAAGTGGTGAGTTATTTAGGGCGAATGTTTACGATATATTGAGGTAAAGTATTTAAGAAGTTCAAGATCCACCAAGAATAAGGTTAAATATATCCAAGAGGAGAGAGCGTTGTGGATAGTTAATGCGACTTAACATGTTGATGGTGCTAGAATTGTTACGTATGGCTTCATCACTATATACTAATAGATAGATAGATAGATAGATAGATAGATAGACACATACTGCAAAAAAATAAAAAAAATAATACAAATACTCAAAGTCTTATCCATCTCAATCCACAATTTTAATTTAATCATTCATAAATCCACGAATCGTTAAACACTCGGCCGTCTTTCCATCCGTCAGACTGGCAGTGTTTACAACCCGGCAATAAGGTTGGGTGTAGCAAGATCCAGTTTTCTCTATACCGTTATTTCATACTTTCAAGGACACTGGTTCGATCCCCGGTGTTGGCGTTTTATACACAGGAAAATACAGTGGTTTTTTTTTTTTGGTAGTTTGTTTTAATGATTGTGGTGAGTTGTATTGGCGTTTACGATCACATGTTTCACTTTCATCTCAAGGATGTTGGTTCGATGGTGTTTTTCGGTTTGTCATAATGATAGATATAATTATTGTAGTTTGTGTGTGTTTGTTGTTTGTGTGTGTTTGTTGTTTGTGTGTGTGTGTTGTTTATGAGCGTTTAATATTTGTATTGTGTTTTTATGGCGGTCATTTGCATGTTTACAAGTCACTGATATGGGTACCGTGCTAGTGGGTGTGTGCAGTAATTTTCTTGGCTAGTTTCTTCCCGGTATTTTCTTGAAGGTGTTGTTCATGGTATTTTCTTCCGGGTATTAATCGGGGTATTTTTTGGGGGACGATTTTACAAGATATACATTATGTTCGCCTGGCTATGTTTACAAACTTCCTGATACTCGTAAGAAGACCTCAAGAACACTGGTTCGACGCCTTGCATTTGTTGTCCATGATGAGACTAATTTCTGAGAATATGCTAACAATGTGTTATCTGAAGGACGTTGCTTCGATAACTTATGTTTTGATCTGTAAATAGATATAATTTGTGTGACATTATCGGTAATTTTCATGGCATTTTGGCGACTGTGTCTCTTTGGAATCTCAGGGACGCAGGTTCAGTATACCTTAACGTTGTGTCCTAAAGTAAAAGCGAATATTCATACAAGCTGAACAAATTTTTTTTAGACTCGTTAGACAATTTCTTATTTATGCTGGACAATTTTCCGGTGTTTTCTTCAGCTGAAGAGACATTAGCGTCACAAATTTTTCCTCTGGTTATTTCCACCTTATTGTTTCTCGTAATTTTCACTCTCGTCCCAAAGTCACGAGTTCGAAACCCGGGATATATTTCCTTAACACCAGTACCATTTTTTTTTGTCATCTGCAAAAAAACAAGTGACCCGATTGTCGTTTTCTGTTTGATTGTTTGTTTTATGTTGTTTAGTAGTTTGTTTGTTTATGTGTATGTCTGTTTGCATTCTTGTTTGTTAGATTTAATTGTATCTGTGTGGAGGTGGAGTGTGTGTGTGTGTGTGTGTGTATGTGTTCAACAGTACCCTTTTCTCGTGTCTTCTTCGTCCTGGGGAAGAAATTAATACATACCCATTACATGTCTTACTTCTCTTATTGCTCCTGTTTGTCCTAGGAAAAGAACTCCCCATCCTATATGCATCTGTGTCCGTACAGTAATGGTTAAAATATCTGTATATTCTGTATCTAATTGATAACTACAGGTTGTTGTTTGTCCTAGAGAAAAAATAATCGTCCTTGCACATTCTTAGGAGCTAATCGTGATTTTGACTTTAGAAAATTTCACCCACCGACGTGTTAAGAATTACAGACCTCCATAGTCTCTGATCTATTTCCCACGCCCCGGGGGAGATAGTGAGAGGCCGATGGAGGTCATGAGAGGCCGCGGGGAGGTCAAAATACCGATGTGGGAAGCGGAGGATGAGATGTAGAAAAAAAAATCTCCGTTCGCTTTATGTGGTGTTGTGACGTAAGGTGTGAGCGTTCTCGTAAACCGCCGGATTCAATAATACTAAGTCATGAATATATGTGACGTCATACCCGGACATTAAGAGTTACAGATTATGAACCACACACACACACACACACACACACATGCACACACACAGTGATATATTGGAGTAACAGATGTGACAGTAACCAGGATGTATTACAGCCTGAAGGTTAGGTTAGGTTTGGTTAGGTTAGGTTTGGTTAGGTTATGTTAGGTTAGGTATCTTATTATTTCAGATTATTATTTTTCTTGTGAGTAAAAAAAAATAATTAAGATGCCAATAAATTTTCCCTAGAGTTTATATTTTATTGATTTGTTTATTTAATAGTTAGTTGTTCCTTCCTTCCTTCCTTCCTTCCTTCCTTCCTTCCTTCCTTCCTTCCTTTCTTCCTTCTTACTCATTCTTTTCCTTCAACTTTTTTCCTCATTCATTGTGAAGGTATTGTTGGTCCTTTGTTTCATTTTCCTTTTCTTTATCTTATCTCCTTCTCTCTCTCTCTCTCTCTCTCTACTTGTATTCATATTATTATTAATGCCAATTATTCTTATTTTTTTCTTATCTTTTATCTCTTTATCTTTCTCTGTCTCACGGCTTCTTCTTATTCCTTCTGTCTGTCTCACTTCCTCTTTCAATTTTTCTCTCTCTCCTTTACTCTCTATCTCTATTACTCTGTCTGCCTGCCTTTCTCTCTCTCTTCTTTGTCTGCTTCTCTGTCTCCCTGTTTCTCTCTCTCTCTTTCTTGCTGTCTGTCTGCCTGTCTGTCTATCTGTCTATCTATCAGTATACCTGTCTGTCTCTCTCGCTCTCTCTCTGGTTCATGGGAAGCGTAAGGGTTGTATGAGTCGACTGTTTCCTTCATTTACTTAACGGTACACCTGTCTCGCCTGTCATGAGAGAGAGAGAGAGAGAGAGAGAGAGAGAGAGAGAGAGAGAGAGAGAGAGAGACAGTGTGTGTATGACTGGCTTTTTTCTTATCGTACCTACAGATAAAGTTGATTTGATAATAATAGTAAATGGATAAGTTGTAAGCATAGAAGAAACACTAAGAGAAATGAGATACTGATTTAATGAGACCTTTTTTTTTAAAATCAATATTAAGGAAAAAGATTTAATAGGGTGAAAGTTAAATAAGGAATTATATTAGGAGTTGGTAAAATGAGGGAGTGTTATAGTGAACACACACATACACACACACACACACACACATCATAAAAATGTTAACTAAATTTTCCCTTTATAAATATATTCTCTTATGTAAACTAGTCTCCGTTTAAGCGGATCATATTGTGTATGACGTAAAATTCGTGGTAATTAAATAAACTGTAATTAAACACTTATAATGAAAGTATAAATATTCCCTAGAAAATATATATTTTAACTTGAAAATATGAGATAAAGAGAAAAGAAACGCCGTAAATCCAGCCGCCGCTCACATAGTAGCCACGACGGGTCTAAAAATAAGATAATTTGAAGAAAGGAACCGTCCACACAAGGTTGAGTTCGACGACGCGATCCCATTTCCTCGCTAACCAATTCTGGCCATTTTCCCGCTAAAAACAGCAACAGTATGAGATCCGGGGAGTGTGTACGGTAAGCTATTATTACCTCTCGGGGAGAGAGATTTACGGGCGGAAATCGGTGGCGTGCGTTGGCTGAGATATCGCGCCTTTACCACGCCAGCCTAAGAGTGAAAGTCGTGAGCCTGTCGAGGTCACAGGAAAGAATCCGATTTTCCCGTTAAATTCTCGCTTTTTTTGTCGTCATAATACTATGATCTGTCAGCCCTGTTATTTTTTATTTAATATTTGTATTTTTAAAACAGGAAACCCAATGCATTTGACCAAAATGGGGTGATTAAGGGCCTGGTTGCGCGTAATGACCATTGAAGGTTGACTGGGCAAGTTTCCTCCTTGTGTGGGCGTGTCTCCTTCAGTCTTTGGCCCCTCCCTGGCACAGTGACGTCACTCGCGCATGCGCGGGTGGCACATGGAAGAAACTGATGTCTGGGCACGCGCAACAGTGTCAGTCGCGTCTCAGTCTTTGTACTGTTCGGTGCCTGTGGTATTGTGAGTGTCCACGCCCCGTATCTAACGCGGGCGCTCGACCTGGACTTTTTCCCTCTCCCGACTCCTACCTGCGGAAGGTGCCGCTTTGATTTTGATTCTCAAATAATCTCCCTTGTGCTTCGCCATGACTTTACTAAGGTAAGGGAATGGACTTCAATTGGAATCATAATGCATATTCTTATCTTAATTTATCAACACTATGTATATACAACGATGAATGACAGTCGCCTACAAACACGTAAGAAAGTTAAGACAGAAAGATTTTGAAACACATTCACAAAACCTCGAACCATCCTCAGCTGTCTGACGAAAAGATAGATTTACTGTAAGGCATCACGCAACTCTGCTTTTTTACTCAGTGGGAATCATTGATGTGGGTGTTTTAGATAATTGCCAGGGGATGATGGGGGGTTGCTGTGGGTGCGACTGCTATCTTTCTTTCTTTTTTATTTACGGGGTGAAAGTGCATATCTGTTTTATTTAGGTCTTGTTGTTTGGTTCAGTAAGTCCTCATTTCTATTCTCGTCTTTTTTATGGCAGCCAGCGATTTGTCAATTCCGTGCTGTATGATGTGGTTGGGGGCTGACATGGTTGGGGGCTGACATGGTTGGGTTGACTTGCATTATTTACCGTAGGTGTTTTATGTTATTGCTGAAGGGTGGCGTTAGTAGTTGGGTCATTGCAGTGATTGATTTGGTTTATTTATTGTTTGCTATTGATTGAAGTAACGTGGGTAGTTAAGTAATTGCAGTAGTTGGGTCATTGCAGTGATTGATTTGGTTTATTTTTTTTGCTATTGATTGAAGTAACGTGGGTAGTTAAGTAATTGCAGTAGTTGGGTCATTGCAGTGATTGATTTGGTTTATTTTTTTTGCTATTGATTGAACTAACGTGGGTAGTTAAGTAATTGCAGTACTTGGATCATTGCAGTGATTGATTGGATTATTGGTGAAAGTAACGTGGGTAGTTAAGTAATTGCAGTAGTTGGGTCATTGCAGTGATTGATTTGGTTATTTCCACGACTAAGAACAACATTAGATGTATTTGAGTAATTGCTGCAATTATTGATAGAGTTATCCCCGAAATTATCATCAGTAGTTGTTTACAAATGTTAACTCTCCTCATCCTTTTATCAAATACAACGTTTAAGACAAAAAACAAAATCATCAGAAGCTCAAATCCTCAAAACAAAATACAATAATCGATCATCTCATTAAAAAATAAATAAACACAAATACTCGTTCTTATAGGCGAAAAAATAAAAACAAAGTAATCCGAATCAAAAGCCACGAACGCCTGGTCTTCCATCGAGAGGGAAAGTTATTAAGAAGGTGTCTGTGTGTTGCCAAGACTGTATCGAGGTTCTTAATATTTTGATTCCATTTCGCTTTCACTCAATCTCCGTCAATGTTATACAGTGGGTATAGTTTGTACGATAATAATACTGATTATTTAACGATTCTCATGATGTGTACTGATTATTCAACGATTCTCATGACGTATACTGATTATTCAACGATTCTCATGACGTATTCTGATTATTAAACGATTCTCATGACGCATACTGATTATTAAACGATTCTCATGATGTATACTGATTATTATTAAACGATTCTCATGACGTTTACTGATTATATTAAGCGATTCTCATGATGCGTACTGATTATTAAACGATTCTCATGACGTATATATGGTATGGAGTTCTTGTGTTATTGTTAGTGTTGACATAGGATATCTGGAATAGGTGCTGCTCTGTTATCCTGGGAAAATTGGATATCAGTTTAGCTTTGTACGGGAGACTAACATTATATTTTCTGGCCACTGTTGACAACGTGTGTGTGTGTGTGTGTGTGTGTGTGTGTGTGTGTGTGTGTGTGTGTGTGTGTGTGTGTGTGTGTGTGTAAGCTATGGTGACCTAGGTTTTATGTGTGTTTGCTTCTTTATTTATCCTCTGTCTATCTGTCTGTTTGTTAATATTTCTCACCTTTCTTTACTTCTCTCTCTTTCTCTCTCTCTCCTTCTCTTTCTGCTTTCACATTTATCTCTCCATCCCTGTCATGAAATAAGTCAATAACAGCAGTGTGTGTGTGTGTGAACTGATTCTCTCTCTAGAATTACCAAGTCATCTCAGTGAAAACTTCAATGTTTATATTAAAATTTCGTTTAATATGAAATTAGTCGTGAATTTCGAGTTTTTCTCCTCTTAGCATCTTTAGGCGTAACTACTGTAGTTTTCTCTTGTTGTACAGCCTTTGTGACTACTAGTGTATATTTAGTTTTTTCTTCTTTTTTCCTCTCATTTCCTCTCACCCATCTCCCGATATCTCTCTTTGTGTGTTTGGTTACATCTGTCTCTTATAACATATTGCGAAGTGGAACAGCTGACTGAGTGACGGAACAGCTGATTGAATAGTGGAACAGTTGATTCAGTAGATAAACAGATGATTGAATAATGGAACAACTGATTGAGAAGCGGAACAGCTAATTGAGTAATAATAGTAGTATAACATGTAACTGGGTAATTGAACAGCTGAACTAGAAGCTGAAATGAACAATGAACCAGTGGAAAAGTTGATTGACCGAACGTCTATTAGAAGAAAAATAAAGTAGTATCAAGGTAAACTTCTTCTTACTCACGTCAAAAAAAACATTCTTCATTTATTTTACTTTTTATTTGTTAAAGAGAGTGATAGTGCTTGAGTTGACAGACCCCCCCGCCCCCCGACCCCCTTGGCGATGGTCGAGTATCCGTGTCGATAACTTTACGTTGCTCGACTCCAGTAAACCATAACATGACACTGTCTTGTCCTCCTGGAGAGTTGTGGCGTAATAGATAAAAGAAAATGTGTGTATATATATATATATATCTACATGTTTATCTATTTTTATATATTTTTATATTGATATAGAATCATCAATTATCATTATCATCATCATCATCATCATCATCATCATTACCTGTCATCATTATCAATACAATAAATCACATAATAAAAAAATACTGTGATTTATGTTCTTACAATTATCATCATCATTACCATCATCATCCTCACTAGAATCAATTACATAATTATCATCACCATCAACGTCACCATCAACGTCACTATCACACTCACTATCACCCCCCATCCTAAACCAATTTCATCATTTAATACCATCAACCACAAATCACCGCCTGTTATCCTCATTAAGTTGGAGATTTTTTCGCAATAACATAAACTGGATTGTAGTTTAGTTATTAGCCTCTTAAATCAGGGTGTGTCAAACTGTAGGGTATTGTGATTGATTCTTTTAAGGTGAGTTATGTAGATAAGGTGATTGTTGAACGGATAGATGGTGATTGACGATTGTGGTAGATGGTAGAGTTGTCGTGTTGGTGATTGATGGTACAGAGGTGTTGGGGTGGTGGTTGATGGTAGAGATGATGGTGATTGGTACTTGAATTCAGTGATTTGTTTGTCAATATGATTATTATTAAAAACATAATTCTTGTGTTTGGTTATTTTGGATAGTGTTTAACGACTTAAATTATTGTGATTTGGGGATTGACGTCTAGTGATTACAGGTTGAAACTAAATAACCAATGTCTCAATCCTTTTTTTTCTAGTTCAGTTTTATTATTGTTATTGACTGACATTTGGTTGTGATTTGGTTGCCCTTGACTGTAGCCTTAACATCACAGGAAAGTGCGGTGTGTGTGTGTGTGTGTGTGTGTGTATGTGTGTGGAAAAATTGGTTGAGTTTTGTGGTTGGTGAGAGAATCGCTGTGGGCGTGTTGACCGGATGACAAGACTAAAAGTTGGATAACGCCTCTGGTTGATATTAGCCTTTACTGGTTGACTTTAGAGATCACAACACTGATTGATGGTGGTTGAATGAAAGTAGGTTGACACGTTCAAGTCGTTTATGATATTCTACTTGTTGGTGGTTGGCACATAATGGTTGTTGGTCAAGTCTCGGAGGTCAGGAGAGGGAGGCTGGTTGAGTTGCGGTCACACCCTCCCCCTCCCCCCCTCCCCCCTCACTCCCTGCGGTCACCACTCCCTTGCGGTCACCAAAGAGTATTGACGGTCAGCCATTAGCTCGGGTTTAGTAGGTGTATGGGAATTTTAGCTGTTGTGTTGTAGATATTTATTTATTTATTTTGTTTATTTTTAATATGTTGGAGAAGAGAGAGAGAGAGAGAGAGAGAGAGAGAGAGAGAGAGAGAGAGAGAGAGAGATATTAAATATATTTATTGGACGTTCTTAAGCTTTGGACACATTCGGTTGAGTAATATTTAGAACGTGGAATTCAAGGCACCGTAGCAAACTTCTCAAGAGTGTCACGGTTCTGCGCGCGCCTTCCGCATTTCACTCTTATTGGTTGCTTCAAGCCAGGCACGGCTGGTTCTATCACCTGATTGGTCGCGCCCCTGTTATTGTTTGGCCTCTGACGGTATTACCACACTACTGGCTTACATTATAAACGGTAATATTAACTCGACTTTAATAACATCTCAACGCTTATGCTGTTATATTAAAGATGAACTGTTGGAAATATGGGGGAAGTTATAAGGACAGAGAGTGAGAGAAGCTAGGTTTATTTTCATGATTGCGTGAGAGTGACTGGGCGTGTTTAGCGTAAAACTGCTAATATGCTTGACGTCTGGCCATTCTTCCTGAGTTCCACAGACCTATTTTTATCGGCTGCCTGAGACACTGACTGTACACTGACCCAACGAGGCCAACAAGCGAGTAATTTTCTTGGGATTCTTGATGGTGGTAGTGGTGAGGGAGGTGTGGTGGTGATGATGATGGTGGTGAAGGAGGTGCCGGTACAGATGATGGCAGTTGTGAAGGTAGTGGTTGTGGTAATGGTGAGGTAGGAGTTATGGTAGTGATGGGGGAAGGGTTATAGTAGTGGTGAGGGAGGGGTGATAGTAGTGGTGAGGTAAGGGTTATGGTAGTGGTGAGGGAAGGTCAGGGGTGATGGTAGTGGTGAGGGAGAAAAGATGGTAGTACAGAATTCCTTGTTTTTTGTGTTATATTTCGGGAGTTCACACAGTCACTCAGAGCACAGTATTTAGGAAAGCAACATCAATTGACTTCAGGTGTTGATTTTTTACTTCAGGTGTAATTTCAGACTTCAGGTGTAATTTCAGACTTCAGGTGTAATTTCAGAATCCAGGTGTAATTTCAGAATCCAGGTGTAATTTCTGACTTCAGGTGTAATTTCAGACTCCAGGTGTAATTTCAGACTTCAGGTGTAATTTCAGAGTTCAGGTGTAGTGACGTGAGAGATTAAACCGAGAAACCAGGTAACGAATCCATTAAGTGAATCCGAAAACTAGAGTGTGGAAACATTCGCTCTGATTGGCTAGCCGTCATTAGCAACAAATTAGGAACTCACCTCTGATTGGTCAACTCCATTCATTGTCGACTAAAACCTGATTTCTATAATGGTCGATGATACAGCATTATGTAATCACGTAAAAGGAATACGATTATCTACGGGAGGAGGAAGTAGTACGTATCATGAAGAAGATAAATACAGCTATCAAACGTAGACAAGTACTATTATTATGGTAACGTGTGAAATGAATACGCGTTATTTTGTGGTTTATGAGCACAGGACTGTCCGAATTAGTGTGTATTTGGTGGGTTATGCTAGTAATGCTGGTGGTGTGGCTGCTATTGGTGCTATTGCTACTAGTTTTGGTAATAATGATGAAGAATGATAATGCTACTCTGATTATTATTATTATTATTATTATTATTATTATTATTATTATTATTATTATTATTATTATTATTATTATTTTTTATTATTATTATTATTATTATTATTATTATTATTATTATTATTATTATTATTATTATTATTATTATTATTATTATTATTATTATTATTACATCTCACCATATTTCAGTACAAACACAATGCAAAACAGGAATCTTAATCGAAATGTGATTCACGAGTTCCGATCTCACGTCCTGAAAACCTTTGGAAAGATTTTTCTTATTTTCGATCCGTATCTGAATAATGCTACCGATTACAATGAAAATCCCCGAGAGATATAATCCTGAGAGAACAATAGGCACTCGAAGGTGGAGGGAGATTTAGTACGATCTGATTCTCTATTCACCTGGTGGGCGTGGGAGAGACACACGCTTGAGCAGAGGGTTCATGGGATCGGATCCTTTTGTCTATAAGGAATAAGGGATCTGAACTGCTTTACGTCGGCCTTGGGAGTTATTGTTGGCGTTGTGGGAACTGGAACTGAAGATTAGATGATAGATAGATAGATAGAGAGAGAGAGATCATTAATTCCACTTTGCTGAGAGAGAGAGAGAGAGAGAGAGAGAGAGAGAGAGAACACGACTCGACAAGGTCTTCATAAGAAAAAATTCCAAACTCATCTTCTTACGACCATCACCTTCTCAATGCAACGAACTGATGAAGAAAAAAAAGAAAAACAACGAGAAAAAAAATGTTACCTGACCAGAATATTTCTTCGCATCATCAAAGGGTTAAAGTTAATATATTTTTGTGCTGTTTATAATACTTTAGTTCGATTTATTACTGGATAGAGTTCTACAATATATTAGTCCACTAAAGTGATCTTATGAGTTATATGTAATAAGTGGCCTGAAATCAGACATACTTTTCTTATATATTATGACTGTGTTGGACTGTGAACTATTTCATGGGAATCAGAACTCACAAAATATCTCACACAACAAGATACAATAGTCATGAATGAGTCCAAGTCATGATTTCACTAGAGGTCATGAACTGGTGTGGCCGTGAAGCAGCAGATTACTGATTAAAAAAAATATATACTATTGGAAGGGTTTATGCCATGATGAGGGAGTGAGGGGGGAGGGGAGAGCGCTCATGAAACTTTTGATTGTTAATGTAGAATAATAATGAAATTGAATAAATATTAACTGGAAGGTCAAGAGAAGAGTTCAATTGTTCAAGAAATCGTGGAAGTGAACAAAGGTGAATCAGTTGGTATTATTAAAAAAGACAATAATTCATGAAATCGTGAACTAAAATGCCGAGGGTGTAAACAAAAGTGTACCAATATGTATAAAAAAAAATTACAATTGTTCAAGAAATCATAAACATAAATGCAGCCGTGAGAGTGAACAAAAGTGAACCAGTAGGTCAGCAAAGAGTTCATATTAGATCAAAGTTGTTCATGAGAGAATGGTGTTATGAAATTGAACAGTAACAAGATTGAACTGTCACGAAACAAAAGTTCATGTGAATAATGCAACTGTGATCGATAGAAATATAATGAAAACTAACCACGATTCACCAGCCATAAACCTGTCAGCAAAAAAAAGTAAAAAAAAAAAAACTTTGAATTCTTTATATACTGTAGGTTTAATGTGTTGAACTAGATATATGTACTAAGAGCAACAGGTTATTGACAGTGTATAAAGAAAAAAAACAGTTTCAGTGTACGGGAATTGTGCTGATATAAAGAGGATTCTGTGTTCTTTCTTATATGAGAGAGAGACAGAGAGACAGGCAGTATTTATCTACACATCGACACCAATGCACGTAAATACATGTACTATATATATACTTTATATGTAAAATACTTTCTAATCTGTGTTTTACTGTAGACGTATAAACAAGTTGTCTTCAAGTGAAATCTTTTATTGTTTGACAGCGAGATTAATATCTGCCTTTAGTTATGTAAACAGGAAAAATGACGTTACCGATAAGAAGAGAAAATTTAAGCAAACAATATTTATAACAATACAAAAAATTATAATTATTTTTAGCCGTCGATTATGTAAAAACAAAATAGAACTTTAATGTTCTTTAGTTTCTTGATAATAAAAAAAATAAAAATACTACTTTGAATTAAATAAAAATATAAATCAAAAGTTAAAACAAGAAAGATTAAAATAAAAAGTTGTCTGTCTTTCCAGTTGACTGCTTCCATAAGGGAAAGCAAAGTGGTACTGACGACAGAAACAAAAGCCAGAAAATGAAAGTCAACAGTCAGAAAAAAACTGACAGGACCAAAAAAAAAAAAACTGACACAGAGCTTCAAGAGAGTGTGATGTTATTGTGATACTGAGAGTGACTGGTGGGAGGAGTGCGTTGGCGGGAGGAGTTGATGGGAGAGTGTGTTGACGGGAGGAGTGTGTTGATGGGAGGAGTTGATGGGAGAGTGTGTTGATGGGAGGAGTGTGTTGATGGGAGGAGTTGATGGAGGCGTTAATGGAAGAGTGTGTTGATGGGAGGAGTTGATGGGAGAGTGTGTTGATGGGAGAGTGTGTTGACGGGAGGAGTGTGTTGATGGTAGGAGTTAATGGGAGAGTGTGTTGGTGGGAGGAGTGTGTTGGAGAGATAAGTGTGTTGGTGGGAAGAGTGTGTTGGCAGCAGGTATGTGTTAGCAGGAGGAGAATGTTGGCGGGAGGAGTGTGTTGGAGAGATGAGTGTGTTGGAGAGATGAGTGTGTTAGCAAGAAGAGTGTGTTGGTAAGATAAGTAGGTTGGTGGCAGTGTGTTTGCCATTATTGTGGGAACATAATAGAAACGTTTTTCGTGAGAGAGGGATTGTGAGAGGATTCAGGAAGCCTTTTTTTTGGAGGGCGTGTCTGGGAGGATGTTGGATGTTGGGATGTTGGAGTATATTGGGAGTCGTTCTGGGAGGATGTTGGATGTTGGGATGTTGGAGTATATTGGGAGTCGTTCTGGGAGGATGTTGGATGTTGAAGGATATTAAGAACATTACTGGGGAAAAGGATATATGTACAGGAACGTAGATAGACGTACAGGGACGTAGATAGACGTACAAGGCGTAGATAGGCATACAGGGACGTAGATAGGTGTAAGAACAGGGATAGGCGTACGTATTTGCGTTTACTCACAATCCTAAGCGTTTACCAGGTACACGACCCGAAGTTGACGGGAACAATTACTCAAGCTGTGACTTCCGGCGTGAGAGACCTGTATCTCTCACGCGATATGTGGGCGTGAGAGTCCATCCGTATCTCTCTCTCTCTCTCTCTCTCTCTCTCTATCTATCTATATATCTCTATCTCTCTATCTTTCTCTCCAGTGTTGTCATCTATCTCACCCAACATCTCGTTTCCTATTCCCATCCTTGTCTCATCCGCTGTCTTTCTCTCACCTTTCGTTCTCCTTGCCGTCTCTATCTCTTTTATCTCTTCATCCCCACGTCTCCTCTCGTGTCCTGTTATATCACACATCCTAATTCTTTCTCTCTCTCTGGTGACCTGCTGTGACCTCCTCTGGCAGTGCTGTAGACTTCCTGGTGGTGCCTCTGACCTGGGGTGAGAGAGAGAGAGAGAGAGAGAGAGAGAGAGAGAGAGAGAGAGAGAGAGAGAGAGACTTACCTGTCCTTGCCCTTACCGTTAGCCGAAGACGTGAGTTCCCTCCTCAGTTGTCAGGTGCCGTGAGTCGAGTACTGAGTTACCATGAGTCACGAGATAAATCATATTTTTGCCACGAGTCACTTAGTTGTCTCGAGTCACTTAGTTGTCTCGAGTCACTTAGTTGTCTCGAGTCACTTAGTTGTCTCGAGTCACTTAGTTGTCTCGAGTCTCTTTTTTGCCGTGAGTCACCTGGTTGCCATGAGCCACCTGAGTTGCCGTGAGTCACCTGGTTGCCGTGAGTCACCTGAGTTGCCATGAGTCACCTGAGTTGCCATGAGTCACCTGAGTTGCCGTGAGTTGCCATGTGTCATATTATACACCCCACCTGACAGTCTCGAGTTAGCCAAGAAGGGTGAGGTAAGATCAGCTCCTTTATTAAGTTTGATTTTCATATTTGTATTAGCGTGTGTGTGTGTGTGTCTGTGTGTGTGTGCGTGTGTGTGTGTGTCTGTGTGTGTGCGTGTGTGTGTGTGTGTGTGTATGTGGTAGTGTCAGTGGTGGTGGTGGTGTGGAAGGTGATATTGGTTTAGAGAAGGTCAGTCAGTTTCTTGTGTGGGTGATCTGCTTTCTCAAGATGCTTCACACATACACACACACACACACACACACACACACACACACACACACACACACACACACACACACACGACTCTGTTTTTTCATCACACAGATTATTAACATTATATCCACATAACCGCAAATCAAGTTTTTAATCTGATAATTATTATTTTTTTTTCAAGGATAGAATTTTTTATTACTGTGCTCATGTAACACCAAATTACGTTTTTATGTGTGTTTTTTCCTAGTATATATATAGTGTTGTTCAGTTGTATAATAAATCGGATGGCTTTTCGTGGGGTTGAATGCCATTGTTCAGATATACAACATACTTGAATCAACTTTTTATCCCTGAATGCCACTATTGTTAAGGTTTACAATACAACTGGTTTTAAAAACTTGTGGATAATGTAATTGTCTGAATGAACAACATTTTTTTTTTTTACTTCAACCACATTATTCTTTGGACGTTCAAAAAGTGGTATATAGTTCATAATGTTCAAGAGTGACCATGAACTTTGAGTCATGTCACTGTCCTCTGTCAAGACGTCATGAGAAAAGAAAACTGATCTACTGAACTGAGTGTTGTTTACCTACGAGCTCCCACCGACCCAAACACCTCTCATGGCTTAAGGAGGTTGCTATGGGACTCCCAGAATGAGGTTTGGTTTGGAGTACGGTTAGCTTACGTAAGGTTAGATGTGGTTAGGTTAGGTTAAGGTGACGCAGCCACTGTATGATGATCATCTTTGGGTTAACATGATGAAAACACACACATACACACACACACACACACACACAGACACACACACACACACACACACACCTCTCTGTTAGGGTTCGCGAAGCTGGTCGACTTGGAACCAGATCTTGAGGCTAATTAATAAGGCAGGTAAGACGGTATCAGTTCCGGGGTGCAGGGAACAGGCGACAAGGCAAGGTACGAATCTAAGGCTCCAGGTGGTGAGAGAGACAGAGAGAGGGGGGGGGGGGAGTATTTAAACATCACCATCAGCTATAAGTTAATCAAAAACAATTAAAACAAAAGTAGAAAATCACTCTTGCTTAGATATTACAAATCTATTTTCTTATGAATGTCAACATGTTGTCTCAGTGTGTCAATATTGGATCGACTATATTACATAACATTTCTGAACGTCATGGAGTAAATTTAATTATTGGTATTATATTATTATTTTTTTTCAGCAATACTTGTCAGTCAGATGTAATGTATAATATCACTGGTAAGATTACAATAGGCTGTTCTTTTATTTCGATCCTAAGAGAAAGTCTTATATACGATGAGAAAACTGCGGAAAGATATTGGATTTTTAGAAATAATTTACCATGTGCTAAGCAAATGAGAGAGAGAATGATATATATAGTATAATTTTCAACAAGATTTAGACACCCACACACACCCACACACGCACACACACACACACACACACACACACACACACACACACACACACACACACACACACACACTTTCTTGTTTTCTTTTTCCTCACCAATAAGAGCTACTCACGTCTGGACACAGGGGGAGACACGGTCGAGATATTGGATCATTGCCGTGTCCGGGTTCAAGTCTCTGTCAGACACCACACACGGCGCCTGACCCCCCACTCTCCCTCCCTCCCCTCTCCCTCTCACTTTCACCTCACCAACGGGTTTAATACACTTTCATTTTCCTTTTAAACTCCTAAATCAATGTTTCAATCCCAGTAACTGACTTTAAAAATCAATTAGTCTTATGCCAGTACAGGAGAATAGACTGGCGAACGCAACGTCTGGCGTAGTAGTTTATTTCCGATGTTTAAGCTGGTTATCTGGATGGTCGCCAGGCTCTTGTGAATGCTCGTGTAGGCGTCGTCTTTTATGGCTGGGTTTGAGGGTGTTGCTTCACCCTTGAGTGGTTACTGGAGAATTGGCTTCTAATTACCTAACTACCGCCGCCGTGTTGATGATGAGGTGATTAGGCCATTAGTGTTCTTCGCTCAGTGGGTTGATTCGTCCTTCTCTGTCACCGTTACCTGTCTTAATACACCCACATCCACGTCTTAGCCTCCACACCCACACGCCACCCAGCCCACCCACCCATTCACCCATCATGCTCACGCCCACACGCGCCGTCATCCAGAGTTAGGTGTCAAGGTTCGTCGCCCACCATTAAGTTACACCTTGTCATTTTTATTATTTCATGGGTCACGTCACGGCTCGTTAAATGAAATTCATGTAGAGGGAAAAACCACACCCAACTCTCACACCTGACCCATCACTCACTCATACCTGTCTTTCACTCACATCTATCACACATACCTGACTGTCACATATATACCTCTTGTACCACACCTGAATCACACACAAACACTCATCTGTCGCACCACAGACAAGACACTTTCCAGACCACAGACTAGAGACAATTTCCAGACCACAGACCAGACACTTTCCAGACCACAGACTAGAGACACTTCCCAGAACCACAGGCTAGACACTTCCCAGACCACAGACCAGACACTTTCCAGACCACAGACTAGAGACACTTCCCAGACCACAGACCAGACACTTTCCAGACCACAGACTAGAGACACTTCCCAGAACCACAGGCTAGACACTTCCCAGACCACAGACCAGACACTTTCCAGACCACAGACCAGACACTTACCAAACCACAGACTAAGACGCTATCACTGACCAAAAGACCAAAAAAATAATAATATAACAGACCATATCATTACATAGACCACATAACGATCTCCACGGACCACAGGCCTCAAAAGACCCACCAGACCGCAGCCAACCACAGACCAAGGCCTCAGCCACACCCACCTAATGAATAAATGGTCTTTTCCCACTGAGTTAAAAATGCTTTGACTAGTTAACATGGAAGGCCTCTCTCAGTTACGACAACCGGAGCTTAACGATCGATTCTCACGAGGTAGGTAGGTAACTAATTAGCATAAATAGGTCATGTCTGGCACTGTGGTAACCTGGACGAGTCAGCTGTGTTGTGTAATCCTGGTACACTGTTGTCGTATATAGACGGAGATAGAGAGAGAGAGAGAGAGAGAGAGAGAGAGAGAGAGAGAGAGAGAGAGAGATGGTGAGTTGTTTGGAATAGATGGTTAAATGGAGACTTAATTGATAATAATAATAATAATAATAATAATAATAATAAGAGAGACAAAATAATCATCATCATCATCATCACTAACTCAGAGAACGTCACACACACACACACACACACACACACACACACACACACACACACACACACATACACACACACACACACACACACACACAGATCTTTGATAACTAATGGAGGCCCTAGTCGACCTTACATCACGCTAAGCGGTGAATGTGTGGCCGAGTTACTGAAGGTCTAATGTGAATTTTATGTGTTAAATGAAAGGGTGTATGGACGTGAGACTGTGTGTGTGTGGGCGTGGTAAAGAAGGTAAGTGAGAGGGACGGGAGGGGAGGGCGAGGGGTGGGGGGAGAGGGAGGGGAGGTGGGAGGAGGTAGGGTTGAGGGGTGGAGGGAGGGAGGGAGGTAGGGGTTGAGGGGTGGCGAGGGGAGGGAGGGTGGGAGGGAGGTGAGGGGTGGAGAGGAGGAGGTAGGGTTGAGGTGGAGGGAGGAGGTGGGAGGAGGTAGGGTTGAGGGGTGAGAGGGAGGGAGGTAGGGTTGACGGGGTGGAGAGGGAGGGAGGGTGGGAGGGTGGGAGGGTTGAGGGGGAGAGGGAGGGAGGCAATGAATGAGGAAGATAAATAAAGCCATTAATACAAATGTAAATATATGTATAAATTGACTCCTTATCTCATGAATGAACATCGTCTAATAACTCGTCACCAACCAGGCAAAGACAAATGATTCTCTCTGACTCGAAGCGTAAACAAACGTAAGAATTTATGAATGAAAACGTAAAGAAAAAAACTCATGAATGAATGTATCAATAAACATAATGATGACTGTTGTTTTTTTATGAATGGGGGAGAATATTTTTTACGACCCGGAGTAGTTAACCTAGAAGACTTTGTTCTCTTATACCCTGGAGATAATACTGAAGCTTAATATCTACTTTTCTTAAGGTCGACACGTTCATGCTATGGGTGCGGGAAACTAGTCATTAGAGTTTTTTGGGGGGTTTATCATTATCTTAACCCTGATCTCTGTGACGATGGATTTCCCTGCTACTCTGAGGTACATGCGTATATGTACACTTATGTTTGGGGTGTACACGTGTGCATATACCCTTATGTGTATAGATATAGATAAATATTCACACACACACACACACACACACACACACACACACACACACACACAAACACACAGTATAAAGGTCAAACCAACGTGAGAACAAAGTGCAATTAAGTGTTAACAGCACCTAATAAAATCACTCAAGGCCAAGACGAAACCACAAGAAAATGACAGACACATACACAGACACACAGACACACAGACACAGACAGACACACAGACAGACACACAGACAGACACACAGACAGACACACAGACACACAGACAGACACACAGACACACAGACAGACACACAGACAGACAGACACACGGACAGACACACAGACACACAGACAGACAGACACACACAGACACACAGACAGACAGACAGACATACAGACAGACACACAGACACACAGACAGACACACAGACACACAGACAGACACACAGACACACAGACAGACAGACACACGGACAGACACACAGACAGACACACAGACACACAGACAGACACACTGACAGACACACAGATACACAGACAGACAGACAGACACACAGACAGACAGACACACAGACACACAGACAGACATGCTACTGACAGACACACAGATACACAGACAGACAGACACACAGACACACAGACAGACAGACACACAGACACACAGACAGACACACAGACACACAGACAGACACACTGACAGACACACAGACACACAGACAGACAGACACACAGACACACAGACAGACAGACACACGGACAGACAGACAGACACACAGACAGACACACAGACAGACACACAGACAGACACACAGACAGACACAGACAGACACAGACACACAAACACTCACACAGCTATCATAAGGCCTCCCCATCCTTCATAACCAGAATGATATGAGAACGAGGTGATTATAAAACGTTAACTACACCCTTAGAGGTCAGTCAGGGTCGATAAGATAACAGAAGGGGAGGTATCATTTGCCTCCGATCACGACGTTTTAAAACAGGTCATTAGAGGTCACCCGGATATTAAGACGATGGTTATTTAGGTCATAAGAATTTAGAGCAGATGGGAACGTGATTTCAGGAACTATCATGAGGTCATTCAGGGTCAAACACATCATGAAGAGGAGGAGTTAGTTGCCGCCAATTACGAAATTAAAGACAAGTCAAATGAGGTCAGATGGATTTTGTGAGAAGGTCAACTGAGGTCATTAGAATTTAGAGCAGATGGGAACGTGATTTCAGGAACTATTATGATGACGTCATTCGAGGTCAAATCAGAACTTGAAGACGGGGTGAGAGATGGTTTAAATCACACTTAGTTTAATTGGCATTTCACCCTTTGAGTACGAAGAATTGGGTCCTCGTAATCAGGGGTTATGTTCGGCGTACTTAAGAGGGCTAGGTTCGTCATAGTACTCAAGGGGCTACATCCATCATAGTACTCAAGGGACTACATTCATCATCATAGTACTCAAGGGTTACATTCATTATAGTACTCAAGGGACTACATTCATCATCATAGTACTCAAGGGGCTACATTCATCCTAGTACTCGGAGGAATAAGATCAGAAATTATACCACGAAGTCAAGTTACCTGTAAAAATTATTCCAAATTATGATAGGTTATTAAACAGGCTAATTAAGGTCACCCAGGTGTGTTCAGATAAGGAAGCGTGACTCAACTAGGGCAGACAGCACAACATAATCAGGTATACTATTAAAAGATGGGTTAATAGCTGGGTTAATTCAGGGTATGGTGAGGTGGGGGGTGGGTGATGGTAGTGGGGATGGTGGGGTAATGTTGGGTTGGTGGGGGATTAGGGGAGGACTCGGTCAAGGCATGAAGAGGTAGTGGTGGGTGGTGAGGGTAGTGGTGGGTGGTGAGGGTAGTGGTGGGTGGTGAGGGTAGTGGTCGAGGAGGTGGTGGTGAGGGTAGTGGTGGGTAGTGGTGAGGGGTAGTGGGCGAGGAGGTGGTGGAGGTAGTGGTGGTGGTGAGGTAGTGGTGGGTGGTGAGGGTAGTGGTCGAGGGTGGTGAGGGTAGTGGTCAGACGGGGGTAGGTGGTGAGGGTGTGGTCGAGGAGGTGGTGGTGAGGGAGTGGTGGGTGGTGAGGGTAGTGGTCGAGGAGGTAGTGGTGGGGTGAGGGTGGTGGTCGAGGAGGTGGAGGGTAGTGGTCGAGGAGGGGGGTGTGTGTGTCGGAGGAGTGTAGTAGGTCGAGGAGGGGTGGTGGTGAGGGTAGTGGGCGAGGAGGTGGTGGTGGAGGGTAGTGGTGGGTGGTGAGGGTAGTGGTCGAGGAGGTGGTGGTGAGGGTAGTGGTGGGTAGTGGTCGAGGGGGTGGTGGTGAGGGTAGTGGTGGGTAGTGGTCGAGGGGGTAGTGGTGGTGGTAGTGGTCGAGGAGGGGTGGTGGTGGGAGGGGTAAGTGGGAGTTGGTTTGGGGGGAAGAAGATGCTTAGTCGTTGGGTCAGGGTTAGCCAGCTAGCCACTTAATGATGTAATATTTGATAGCTAGTTCGTCTTTTTTTTTCTCATTGATCTGACTTAACCTCCTGCTTGAATATTCTCCTTGTTTTATTTATTTAATGTTGTTATATCTATTTACTAAAATATCTGTCTAGGTATCTTTCTATTTGTCATTTTGTATCTATTTCTCTATATCTATTTATCTATCTATCTATCTATCTATCTATCTATCTATATATCTATCTATCTATCTATCTATCTATCTATCTATCTATCTATTTATCTATCTATCTATCTATTGATTTACCCATCTGTTATTAAGACACACACACACACACACACACAGTATAGGTATACATCTTCACTATGGGTGAGGAAATATTGGGTAGCAGTCAAACGAGTGTGTAAAGTTAGCTGCCAACAACAGGAGATATAACTCCTCTGGTTACGGACACCCTAAGCTACGTCCAGAAAATTGGGTGTCAAAAATTGGATCCGTAAAAAATTGGGTCCGTAAAAAAATGGGCCTGTAAAAAATTGGGTCTGTAGAAAATTGGATCCGTAAAAAAAAGGGTCAGTGATAAATTACGTCCATAGAAAACTGGGTCACCAAAATTAGGTTAACTATGATATTCTGGAAGACATACACGTGAAAACATACACAAGCACCGTACACCAAAAGCAATATATAAAACCGCCTTGTAAGATTATGACATGAAAAAAACAAAATGAAAACAACTTCAATATTTCTGTCTACTCATGTTTAAAAAAATTAATTACGAAATATATAACTATAAAATATATTTCAGTATAATGCCGGTGATTGGTCGAGTCTTGTTTTACCGTGAGGATCTTAAACCTGGCCTTCTGAAACGTTATTTACAGTATATTGGTATTTTGTATAATGTTTGAGAGAGAGAGAGAGAGAGAGAGAGAGAGAGAGAGAGGGGGAGGTAGAGAGAGAAACCTGTCTAAGCGTCCTGGCCTCCCTGGGAGCTGGCGACGTTACCACCCACACTACACTGGGTCTCCTTCACTCCTTTGTTTACCCACCATCAGCTGTTCACTCTCCTCCTCTAGTCAGCTGACCGCGATCTGAGGCGCCCTAGACCCACTCTTAACACCATCAGTATGTGGGCCATTCTCTCTCTCTCTTTCTCTGTCTCTTTCCTTCTCTCATTCTCTTTCATTCTCTCTCTCTTTTTCTTCCGCGTCATGCATCTTTCCTAATAACTGTGTCAAGTGTTGGTGTGCCATGAATTTCAACGAGGTATGAGCAAGCGCCTCCTGGGGGTACTTCCGCACTGTCAGCATACCTCCCTCACCTTGACTCTACCTTTCTCGCTGTCCTTCACTTCCTTGCTTCCCTCTCCTCCTCCTCCTCCTCCTCCTCCTCCTTCCCATTCCCTTTCTCCTCTTCCTCCTCATCCTTCTCTGTTGAATTTATCCTCTGTCATTCTGTTGCTGTTATCTCTCTTACTCTATGTGTCTCTCTTTATCTCTCATTCTCCCTAGCTCTGTGATTTCTCTCCTCCCAGTCTGTCTATCTCTCTCTCTGTCTCTCTCTCTCTCTCTCTCTCTTTTCTCCACATTCTCACTACTTTTCCTCACTACACAAGAACATTATAAGAATAGCTATAACCTTAACACGACTTAGTACACACATTCAATAGGACCTCAACTCCAGAACCCTTGTGTTGACATACCCCAGAACCCTGTAAGAACACGCACACACACACACACACACACACACACACACACACACACACACACACGAGCCACCATTCGGATGCATCCAGAATCCGGGTTGACTCACACGAACGCTCTACCTACACATTATCGGCTGACATTCTTTTGTTATTTTTATTTTTGAATTCTAATCAAATTAAACGTTGTGGAAGGGAATATTCTGGACTATTATTTGGACGGAAATTCTTGAAGTTTCCAGTTGTTGTTTTTTTTTAAATGGTTTATGTGTGATTTTTATTTTTATTTTGTTCGTAATGATGATGATAATTACTAGGCTTTTATTTGATTTATTTTTATATATTTTGTGTTGTTTTTTTCTTCAGTCCATTATTCATTCGTATACTTAACAATGATTACATCTTTTATTTCCTCAATCATCATCATCATATTCATTATCCACCTCTCGTTAACCATTAAAACAACAACAACAACACCAACAAGTCCACCTTTCTCGTTTATCACTCATTCCCATCTTTCTTCCCCCCCCTGTCTTATATTACCGTTATTGAGTATTGCACAATCACTGTCTCTTTCTTTCCCGTTATTCTTCTCGTTACTTTGTTTACTTTCTCTTCCGTTCTCATTTCTCTTTCGTCAATAGGGCGTCAGTTAAATCCGCTCTCGTGAGATACTGAATATTTTGTACGTAAAGTAAGAGGTAGAGATGGAAAGAAGAAGAATAAGACGAAGAAGAAGAAGAAGAAGAAGAAGAAGAAGAAGAAGAAGAAGAAGAAGAAGAAGAACCTAGAATACTCACTTAAAGACCTTTGTTGTTGAAGAGCACTGATACATTATAACATCAATACATATATATTTCTCCCTACAGGTCCGCTATACTTCCAACGTCCTTCTCATCTCTTGACCCGGAGATGAGACGATACTTCCACCACTTTCACACACACACACACACACACACACACACACACACACACACACACACACACACACACACACACATGCTATCCAACGTCATTGTAGATACTTATGGTGTAATGATGATGATGATGATGTTAATTCTTGTACGTGTAATTTGACTTAAACATTTACATCACAATTGGCCAAAGGTCAAAGGTTGTCAGTTTCTGGTCGTGGTTTACAGATCACTATCACCCTCCTACCTTCCTCCTTCATTTCGTGTCTTAGGTATGTGATACTGCAAAGCCATTTGATCCGGTTAGGTTAGGTTAGGTTAGGTTAGTGGAAAAAGTACTGAAGGGTGTATACTAAACTTGCCTCCCTGCGTCTAGGGTTACAATTGGTGAGGAGTTTTGTCGTGAGGTGACGCGTCTGGTTAGATCTTTTGTTGAGTCGTGAACAGGATCTGATTCTAAACAAATTCGTGTTCTGGGGAGGTTAGGTTCTAGCTTGAACATATATATGATGTCATGGGGAATCGAGATCGTAGTCATTTTTTTCTTTATCATGAGTAGTGTCGAGTGAGATGTTGGTGTCTGGTTGTCTGTTTTGGTGGATTATATGTTGTCAATACATACTAATTTAAACAGGAATAAACTATAAATAGAACGTAAAATGAACAAATCTGTTTTTAAAATCATATAGGTCAAACAAATTCGTGGTTAATGGCCGCCTAATATGAGCTGGATGATTCTGGAAGACGACCTGGTTTAAAAAAAATATATATATATATTACATACATGAAATAGATCTGGTGTGAACAAATTCATTCTTGAAGACGACCTGGTTTTGGACAAGTACCAGTTCATAACAAGTCGTGCACTGAAATTTGATTCGCGTGTAATATCGTTCCTTTACAATCTGTCTGATCTAGTTCGTGAAGGGAAGGATCCGGCTGAGCAGTCTGAAGGCGGTGAAGGAGGATCTTACTGATGAATGTTCGTGTTTGTAGGGTCTTTGGTTCACTAGTTCAGTAAGACCTTGTTCATGGATGGTGTACCCCCCTCCATCCCTAGTTACCTTCCCCCATCTACCCCCACTCCACCCCCCAGCCACCCCTCAGCCACCCCTTCTCCGACAGTCACCCCTCAGCCACCCCTCACCCACAGCCACCCCTACTCTTCCCCTAATCATCTTCTCCCACCCTAACCCACCCTAACCTACCCCTAACCCATCCCTTCCAACCTCCTTAACTTTCTTTATGTTTATTTGTGTAACTGAAAAAAAAACCTAAGATTTTTACAGATTCCAGGTGATTAATGTTTTTTCTTCATTTTTTCCACACACTCATATACATATCATACATATACATACTAATCCTATGTTAACTCCTTGATAATAAAGTTTTCATTCTACTTACAGGTAAGATGGTAGACGTACGCACCTGCCGTTCACCATCTGAGGGGGGGGGGGACGTGCCGTCACTCCCAGCACAACAAACCTGAACCGATGACGTCGTATGTAAATAATAATCACAAGTTAAATTTTCTCTCTAAATAAAAAAGATGAACAGATAAAGTCTCTCATCCCTTATATAGTTCATCTTTTTTCTCTCTTCTCTATGTCTATTATCGTTTTTTATTCCCTTCTTCATTCTTCATTTATTGCGATTTCTGCTCTGTGTCGGGGTTTTCTTTCGTTACCCGGGAAGGAGAACACTTTAGCGTATACAGCTTGAGGAGGAGAGGAACAGGTGGAGGTGTGTGCGTTACCTCAGGGATATGATAGGGTGGGGAGATGAGGATGGAGGTGGGGGGAGGTGGGGGAGGTGGATGTGGGGGGAGGTGGGAGTGGTGATGTGGTGTAGTGGTGGATCACGATGGATGATATGTGGATATATCTTGACCTATCATGCCTTCATAATCCACTACAAGCCATCACGTACATGCTATCATCACTACTATCAGCAACCACCACTACCACCTCTACTCACTACCACAACTACCACCTGTTCTTGTAATCACTAGCATAAACCACCACCACTACCACCACTACCTGTAGCAACCACCTATCACTCACCATCACCACTCACCACCACCATTACCCACCATCATCACTCACTAACACCACCAATACACTACCACCACTCACCATCACCACTCACCACATCACCACCATCACCACCATCACCACTCACCACCACCATCACCACTCACCACCACCATCACCACCATCACCACTCACCACACACCACCAATCAACGTCCCTCGTAGCTAATTGTATTTTTTTTTTTTTTTAATTCTCTTTTCGACTTTCTCTTCTCGCTTACATCATTCTCTTCATCTGTGTCTGTTCTTTATCTTTATTCGTATCTTTCTTACTTCTCTTCAGTGTTTTTCTTCTTGTTCTCATTTATTTATTCTTGACCTTCATCATCATCATCATCATCATCATCATCTTTTCTCTTTCCACTCAGTTTATTCTTATCTTCATTTCATTACTTTAGATTCTTCATCATTATCTATTTTCCCTGTCATCTTTTTTCTTCTTCTTCTTCTTTGTCTCTGGTACGTGATTCATTCTTACTTCTTATCAATTTTTTTTTCATTTCTTTATATTCTTATTGCACATGTCTCTTATCTCTTTTTCTTCATCCACCTCCCCACCTAAGATTGGCGCTGAAATGAAAAGAATAAAAGAGAGAGAGAGAGGGAGAGAGAGAGAGAGAGAGAGAGTATAAGGAAACCAATTGTTATGATCCAGTGAATGAGAACGACTCCACTAAGTTAACAGGAGAATAATCTATAGTGTTTGTAATTAGGGATGAGGGAGAAGGGAGAGTGAGTGAGGGAGGGAGGGAGGAGGTAGGATGAGGGAGGGTGAGGAGGATGAGGTACAGAGGAGGAGGGAAAGGGTGTAGATTATTTCCTGTGAGTAAAAAAAAAACTGGTATTTTTTGCAAGGGTGGGGGGGGGTAGAGGTCTGATTAATGGAAGGACCTGATAGCGGTCACTTACTGCGGAACCAACCAGTTTTAAAGTGTAGCTAACGAAATAACTCTCCAGGAAGGTACCGTTAATCCTCTCTCTCTCTCTCTCTCTCTCTCTCTCTCTCTCTCTCTCTCTCTCTCTCTCTCTCTCTCGTCGATGTAGTCATGATCAACCCGACCCGACCGACTAGTCGTTGTGTACATGCCGATGGGAAGGTCCAGTTCACCAGGACTCAACTGAACTCACACCCTAAAATAGACTCTAGCAGGAGATCCTCACTACTCCTCCCCACTTCCTCTCCTCCTCCTCCCTTCCCCTCCTCTTCTCCCCCCTTTCCTCCCTCCTCCTTCTCCCTCTCCTACCTCTTCTCCCTCCACCTCCTCTTCCTCCTAGCCCCAGGGGGACAGCTACCTAGGTGGGACAGGCTTCTCAAGGTCGTCCAAACTGGTCCCGAGAGGAGTTTTTGCCGCTGCGGTGCTGGAAGACACGAGCCTGAGGGTGAAGATAGCTTAAGCTCTCCCAGACACCGGTGGGCAACCTTCGTCAGGTGTTCTGGCTCTACTGCTGGTGCTGGAGGGAGATTGGGTGGATTATTGTGAGTTTCTCTTGCGGGTGATTAGAAATTAAAGGGATTGTAGTTATTTTACAGTTATTGGGGGATTAGAAATTACTGCGGTTCTTGTTGTCTAGTAGGTGATAGTTGGTTACTGGTGATTGATTGTCATGATTCACTCCCATCATGCCAAAATACGGAACACTATCGACTCATAATACAAAAATACGGAACAATATCGACTTATAATACCAAAAATACGGAACACTATCGACTCATAATACAAAAATACGGAACACCATCAACACATAATATAAGAATACGGAACACTAACGACTCATAATGTAAAAAAAAAATACGGAACATCATCCAACACATAATAACAAATACGGAACACCACTTTATTCCCTCAAGAGTTCAACTTAAGACATAACAAGGAAGAACATTTATTATTTATTCCTGTTCTGCCTCTATTAAAATGTTACTCAGCACGAAATTGTCTCAGCTTGGTGGGGGACTATTATTGTCTCAACTCCTATCATCATTATCTCCTTGCAACACTCTCTTACCTAAAATACACTTCCGTAATTCCTCTGTTGTTTTAATTTCAGTTTTAATTTTTTTCAGTGTTAGTCTTTTATTTTTCTTTAATCTGGTTTTATTTATTTTATTTGTGTTTTTATCTGGTGTTGTTAGTTTGATTATTTTTTTTTTCTGTTTGTTTTGGTGTTTTTGTTTTTTTTCTCTCTCTCTCTCTTTTTCCTTATCTGTCTGTATGTCTGTTTGTCTCTGTCATTTAATTTTGTCTCTCTCTCTCTCTCTCTCTCTCTCTCTCTCTCTCTCTTCATTTTATTCACTCTTATATTTCTATCATTATCATTATCTCTCTTCCTCTGTTCTTAATTGAGCATTCGATTATCTTTTCCTTCGCTATCGAAAGGAGGAAGAGGAGAGATAGAGAGAGAGAGAGAGAGAGAGAGAGAGAGAGTGGAATGGTGGAGATAGCGAATGTGAAAGATATTGGAGGGGGGATAATGGAATGGGGATGGTAAGAGGGAAGGGGTAGTAAGAACAAAGGAAAACAGAAGAATAGAGAAGTAGAGTAATGGAAGATAATGGAAGAAGAGAATAGGGAAGGGGGAGGAAAAAGGGAGATGGGGAGGGGAGGGGAGGGGAGGGCAGAGGGGTGTGGTGACCTTTGACCTTTACATCCCCCCTCATTATTGACCGTCAACCCCCCACCGCCGGGTACGTGAAGGCCATATTCACATCCCGAGAAAGACAAAAGGTACTCAAGGAAGGTCAAGGAAGGTCAAAGAGGAAGGAGAAGTATGTAGAGGAAGAAGGGAAGGGTAAGAGAAGAGGAGGATAGAGGAAGAGGAGGTGGAAAGTAGAGTAAAGGGAGGTAAGGGAAGAAGGATAAAAGAAGAGATGGATAGAGGAGAAGGATGATGGAGGAGGAAGATAGAAAAGGAGAAAGATAGAAGAGGAGGAGGAGGATGATAGAGGGGAGGAGGATGAGGAGGATAGAAGAGGAGGCAAAGGGAAGATGATAAAGGAAGGAGAAGTAACAAGAGAGGAACGCTAGTAAAGGAAGAAACGAAATAAAGACGAAAAGATGAAATAAACTGGGGTGCCTAATCTTCACATGGTACAAACAGACAAAGAAAATTATAAATTATCTCACTTTTCCTCCTCCCCCTCACCTCACTTTCCTTCCTCTCCTCCTCCCCTCACTTCACTTTTCCTCCTTCCTCACCTCACTTCTCCTCCTTCCCCTCACCTCACTTCTCCTCCCCCCCCCCCATTCCCTCACTACCCGGCATATATACCCAACATACTTGAATATTTCGTCTGATATCTTAAGTTACGACAAAAACAATTCGTAATTAAGATACATTCCCTTAATGATGTTATACTTGTTTTAGCAGGAGTCTAAAACGATCGTAAGTTAGAAAAGATTTCCTAGGTGTGAAATTAGCTTCCGTGAGAACTCTGTAAATTATTAAATATTACGTAGTGAGTTTATAGAAGAGGTTGATGACTTGGTGTATTATAGGGGTGATGGATAAGGGAACTAAGGGGTTGGTGGGTTAGCTTAGGGAACTAAGGGGGGTTGACGAATAAACGAACTAAACGGTACAAACAAATTTTACGACCAACGTGAAATCAAACAACTTAGATTTACAAACAAACAAACAAACAAACAAGTAAACACGCACACAAATAAACAAGAGAGACCACTTCACTGAGAGACACATTAAGGGGGTACTAAAGGGTTAATGCTTCTCTAATGGGTGTTGAGAAAACATAAGCTAAATACACAATTAGAATTCGGCTTTGGAATACAGCTCTTAACAACAGATGCCTTTAATGATTATTACCTCAACTAATGTCGCCTTTGAGGTTCAGGAAGGGTCAGGAGGGGTCAGGAAGGGTCAGAAGGGGTCACTGAAAGACAGGAGTG
This sequence comes from Homarus americanus, assembly GCF_018991925.1. Classification (NCBI taxonomy): domain Eukaryota; kingdom Metazoa; phylum Arthropoda; class Malacostraca; order Decapoda; family Nephropidae; genus Homarus; species Homarus americanus. Next base: position 736,318 of record NW_024748543.1, read on the forward strand.
GTCAGAAGGGGTCAAGGAGAGTTCAGTGGAAGTCAGGAGAGGTCATAAGGGGTCAAGGAGATGTCAAGAAGGGTCAGGATGGGTCAGGGGAGGTCAGAAAGGGTCAGAAGAGGTCATAAGGGGTCAAGGAGAGGTCATAAGGGGTCAAGGAGAGGGACAGACGAGAGAACGAGGCACCTGATTGATGGTAATTTGGGCAGTGGCTTAATGTGAAGGTAAATGAACCTACCTTATTCATAACTGTTTTTATTGTAAGTGTTTTAAGTGTATTTATAAGTGTTTTAAGAAGTGTTTTTAAGTGTTATTGTAAGTGGTATTATATATTATGCAGATATTTATCTTTGTTATGTAGCGGAAGTTTTACGTTATCATTAAGTGTGTGTGTGTGTGTGTGTGTGTGTATGTGTGAGCTACCCAGTCTGGTTCTGCTCGCCCTTGGCTTATCATTATTCCTGTATTTCTTTTCACTTCATTCATTCCCTGATTATTTCGTAACGTGAACCTGTTCTGTTCACTTTACTCCCCTCTCTCTTTCCGCCTTCCTCCTCCTCCTCCTCCTCCTCCTCTTCCTCTTCCTCCTCTTCCTCCTCCCTCTACTTCCCCTCCTCGTGACCTGAGTAGACTCTTCCTAGTTAGCGAGGTCTAGTTAGTACTAAGGGGGTGAATGATGGGCTGGGGGAGGGGGTAGATGGGGAGGGGGAAGATAGGGGAGGTGGATGGGGAATAGGATGTAGTGAAGATCTGTAGGGTGGGGATAGATGAAGTAGGGGGGGTGGGGAGGGGAGGGGGTGATGGGGTGGAGGACATGTGTGGTGGAGGTGAGGAGGTGGATGGGATAAGTTATTAGATGGATAGATAGATAGATAGAAAGATAGATGGATAGATAGATAGATGGATAGATAGATAGATAGATAGATAGATAGATAGATAGATAGATAGATAGATAGATAGATAGATTGATAGATAGATAGATAGATAGATAGATTGATAGATAGATAGAGAGAGAGAGAATATAATTGACACAGAAAGAATGACGACAGGTAATTAGCAAGTTATGGATGAAAGTTCTCACAGGCGAGTCATATAGCGTCACCTGTTGTCTTGCTTGGACATCTGTTTGAGTTGGTGGTGACTGTTGGTTCCCGTCAACAGAAGCAGGAGAGAGGGAGAATCAACGGTAGCTAACAGGAAAAAGGGTATAGGAAGAGAGAGAGATGAGAGGGGGGCAACAGATATATATAAAACAACAGAGACAGTAATAACAGAAGGAGTAAGAGTGAAACAGGAAACAAAACAGAAAGGAACAGGACTAACAACAGACGATAAGGCAGCAAGCAACTGTAAAGGCAAAAGGAACAGTGTGTGTGTGTGTGTGTGTGTGTGTGTGTGCTGTACCTTCACTCATGTACGTTACCTGCCTTTAAAACACATCACGTACGCACATCAGATTCTTCCGTTACGCATGATATTATTACGAATCGTACTCATTGTGTTTGTACTCAGGTGTGTTACGCAGGAATACTCTTTCTTCTGCGTGTTTGAGTGTGTCATGTAACCATTATTGAGAGCTGAGGGCGTAATTGCGTGAGGTTGGGTCCAGTCTCTCTCTCTCTCTCTCTCTCTCTCTCTCTCTTACCTTAAACTACATTATAATATGATTGGCGTGTCAACAAACCTTACCTGCCTTCGACTGGACAGGTGCGCGCCAGGTGCCTAGAGGTGCTTCAGCATTGACAACAGATGGGCAACAAGAATCTACAGAGGCTTTAGAAAGTAACGTTGACTTTAATGAGTTTCTCTACGGCAAACAGAGTAACTTAATCACCAATTTCACTACGGAGAGAGAGAGAGAGAGAGAGAGAGAGAGAGAGAGAGAGAGAGAGAGAGAGAGAGAGAGAATCATTACCTGTCTTTTCTATATCTGTATTTATTCATCAACAACATCAACACACACACACACACACACAGACACACACACACACACACACACACACAGACACACACCAATACACACAGACATCTCTCCAACAACACCTGTGGCTATACTGTACACGCTTGGTCACTATCAGCCCAGGTGAGAATGCTGGGCCGCGTGTTTACCTTGGCTTACTCATTGAGGCTAGGTACACATAATAGGAAGGACAGGGGCACATAGTTTAAAAGCGGACATCCCCTTCCTATTTCCCAAGTTCAAGGGGACGACTGTATTGAATTTAATAATAATAATAATAATAACAAAAAGAAGATCTGTATGAGGAAAGTTTAAAATAAGGTCAAATTGGAAAGTGATTTTTTTTTTTAGTTGGAGAGAAAGTGAAAGGTGAAAGTTAAGAGGGAGTTATTTAAAGTGACTTATATATATTGAACTTAAAATTTAAAGGGATTAATGCTTAAATTGTTACTTAAAGTCAACTCATAACTTTAAGTTTTCTGTAGGGTTAATTTTTTTACGGGTATGAATACATGAAAATTACTTAAAAATTATTTTTTTTTTGGGGGGAAGTGAGGAATAATTTATGGCGTCTCTCTCTTTTCTTTCCTCTCTTTTTATATCTTACTGTCTTCTTGTTTCTCTCTATCTCTCTATGTCCTTTTTTCTTTCTCTCTCCATCTCTTTCTACCAATTATTTATCCAACTCTTGTGTTTTCCTGTCTGTCAGTTTGTCTGCCTGTCTGTCCGTCTGTCTGTCTGCCTGTCTGTCTGTCTGTCTGTTCACTGAGTAATGGTACATAAGTGAGTACAAAAACAACTTAGACTCGGCTCTCACGGAAGATAAACGACTACAAGAATTTTACCACACACACTTCTGAGATTAATTTGCATATCTGAGTTTAATTATATGTGAAAGACGAATAGTTGTTAGAATGTTGTAAATAAAGTCACCAGGAGGTCAAGAGTTGTGGGTTGTAGTTGTGGGTTTCATGGGGGATGGTGGTGGTTGTGGGTCACGGTGGGACTGCTGGTTGGTGGTGGTTGTGGGTTATGTGAGGGGCTGGTGGTTGTGGTTGTGGGTTACGTGAGGGGTTGGTGGTTGTGGTTGTGGGTTATGTGAGGGCTGGTGGTGGTTGTTGTGGGTCACGCGAGGGTTAGTTGTGGGTTACGTGAGGGCTGGTGATGGTGGTTGTTGTAGGTCACGCAGGGGCTGGTGGTTGTGGGTCACATCGGGGCTGGTGATGGTGGTTATGGGTCACAGGGGGGGCTGGTAGTGGTTAGCCTTGGTAAATCCTCGACTTGAATGTGCATCTTCTATTGGTCCGTATTAGGTAGTGTGTTTTGTGAGGTAGAGTTATTCTTCTGGGATGTTTCACGTATATCAAGTTATCTTAGAACCATCTCATCTATATCCACGAACTAAATTACCGAAGACACAGATAAAAACTGGTTATCCACTATAACCAATTTACCATAATGACAATCTCAAATATTTTGTTTATTTTTGGTGACGAATCTTAACTCACCTTTCCTTATCATTAAAGGTTTTTTTTATCTTTCTTATCTAAATCCGCTAATATCAAAAGATGTTTATACAAGATTTAGAAAACCTCACATCTGGTATCAACACTCCCAGATGGCTGTGAGGCTTACGGCGTATACATCAGCGATTTTTATTATGTAGCTAATTCAAGGTTGTTGTTTGTTTACCTGTGGCAACTCTCCAGGTAATTCTTCTTATTAGAATCTCATTTATAGATTATGAACGTAATATATGCACACTGGTTACTTATTCTCTGGGATATTTTCCTTCCATCATATTCTTAAAAATTCCCCTATGTCTCTTTTGTAAGGGGGATTTATTTTCCTAAATTTCCTATTTACGTGAGTTTTTTCCCTGAACTATTGTTGTTAACTCCTGAGTGTCCTTGGAGTGAACAGGTCCCTGACTCCCTGAGGCACAAGGATCGGCAGCAGGTGTCTCTGAATGTTATAGGTTTTGCTGGACACACTCATGATTGTCCTTGAAGGATAAACACACACACACACACACACACACACACACACACATACACACAAACACACACACACACACACACACACACACACACACACACACACAGGCAACTTGAGGCTGGGAAGAGGAGAGAGGATTGAAAATAGAGGGAAGAGAAGGGAGGAATTACTTGAAGGAGGGAGGAGGGAGAGAAAAAGATGGAGAAAGGAAGGAGGGATGAAAGGAGGAAAGGTTGTTGGAAGACAAGGTAAAGGTGAAAGGGAGGAAGAATGTCGAAAGTGGTAGGGAAAGCGGAGGGAGAGAGAGAGAGAGGGAGGGGAAGGTAGAGGGAGTGAAGAAGTGGGAGGCGAGAGAGAGAGAGAGAGAGAGAGAGAGAGAGAGAGAGAGAGAGAGGAGGTGGCAAAGGTCAGGGTCACAGGCGGGACAACACAGAATCAAGGTCAGACTCACCCAAAACGATGAAAAAGATAAAAAGAATGATTAACAGAGGAGATAAGTAAGGATCACGTGTCAAGGTTAACCTCGACCTTTTCAAGACGAGTACAAAGTGGATTATTTTTTTTGTGGTGGGGGAGGAAAAGTAAAGGAAGCAGTGAGGGGGAGGCAAAAGAGGGAGGGTGAGGAGGAATGGGGAGAGAAGGAGCTTATAGAGAGGGAGGGTGAGGAGGAATGGGGAGAGAAGGAGCTTATAGAGAGGGAGGGTGAGGAGGAATGGGGAGGGAATGAGCTTATAGAGAGGGTGGGTGAGGAGGAATGGGGAGAGAATTTCAATTAGCATTCCATATCTCACCACCAGACGGTCAAGGTAGTAGTGGTGGTTGGTTTTCTCTGGAGGGGGGTAGAGGTAGACGATGGCAAAAGGGTAGTAGTAGCCTTCCAGGTAACAAATGTTTATAAAGGACTGTGGTTGTAAGGGTGGTAGTGATGCAGAGATGGTGATGGTGGCGGTGATGGTGGTTGTGGTAGTGATGGTAGGATGGTGACAGGTTGTGAGTGGTGGAGATGGTGGTGGTGATGGTAGTGATGGTGGTGACAGGTTGTGATGGTAGTGATGGTGGTCGTGATGGTGGCAGTGTGTGATGGTGGTAGTGATGCGTGGTGATGGAGTAGTGGTGATGGTGGTGGTAGTGATGGTGGTAGTGATTGTGGTAATGATGGTGGTAGTGATGGTGGTTGTGATGGTGGTTGTGATGGTGGTAGTGATGGTGGTAGTGATGGTGTTAGTGATGGTGGTAGTGATGATGGTGGTGATGGTGGTTTTAGACAATGGTTATAACAAGCTTATCACTAATCCAGCCACTAACACCACCACCACCACCACCACCACCATCACCACCATCACCATCTTGCCACTGGACTGATGGACGCCGACACTTGGTATCTGGTAATACTGACGGGGGGGTGGAGATGCTTTGCTCATCTTCTCTAACAGATCACAGCATCAGTTTTTGTGTTTATCCTCGTTAGTCTGTCTGTCTATCTGTGTGTCTGTCTGTCTGTCTGTCTCTTTGTTTGTTTGTTTGTTTCGTTCATTCTCCTTTTTCTCTACTCTCTCTCTCTCTCTCTCTCTCTCATCTTATACAACTGTCGCTTGGTGATGTCTTTGGTGTCTTATTTAAACTGTTTATATTATACATTCACAAACCTGATCATCACTACTTCCATTAAGAGATAAATACAGTCTCATGTAAGAGAAATTAACCTTTGACCTGTATTGATTAAGACTTTTCCACAACTAAGTAATTATCGGTTCTATCCATTGAATAGTTATTATATATTTGTTATCATTGTATTAGCTAACTACAAGAACTAAAACACCATAAGTACATTGAACTAACACACATATACAGTACACCAGCGAGTTACGTGACCAACACACGTATATCAATTACTTACGTTACGTGACCTGACTGTCAGCTGAACTGCTCACTATCCCGTAATTTCCATTTCTCCTTTGTTCCACATTTTTTTATAATAATTGTTGTAAGTCGTGGCAATAACATGATGACCGTGGAGATGAAGGGGCTTAAAGGTGGTGGTTAGGGGTGATGGGGGGAATGAGGGAGGAGGTGGGGGAGGAGGGGGGGGTGATGGGCGGGAGAGTAGCAGGATGAAGGCGGAGGCGATGCAGGAGGATTAGGGACCAGTGAAAGGTGACATAGCCAAGTTATATTTATACCACACTCCACCACACGTGTACACCACACGTACACCATACCCACCATACCTCCACCACACCCATGACCCCACCCACATTCCCCACCACACCTCTCCACTCACACACACGTACACCACACCTACACCATACCTCCACCACACTCCATGGACCCCACCACATTCCACCACACCTCTCCACCACACGTACACCATATACCTCCACCATACCTCCACCACACTCCATGGACCCCACCACATTCCCCACCCACACCTCCACCAGCCACCTACACCACACCCACACCATACCTCCACCACACCCTCCATGACCCCACCACATCTCACACCACACCCTCTCCACCAATAATGCACACCACCTACACCATACCTCCACCACACCTCCATGACCCCACCACATCCTACCACGCCTCCACTACACCTACACCACACGTACACCACACGTACACCACACGTACACCATACCTCCACCACACCTCCATGACCCCAACACATCTCCACCAAACCTACACCACACCTCCACCACACCTCCGCCACACCTCCACCACATCTCCATGACCCCACCACACCTCCACACCTCCTAACCACTACTCACATTTTCCCCAACCACCCCACCCTAGCCCTCCCCAACCATCCTCTATTCCCCAGTTCCCCTTACTCGTTCCCATCTTCCAGTGTCCCCCACCCCCTACCTCCTACCCCCCCCTCACGCCCTCATTCCCCAACTTCCCGCCCCCAGCACACCCTCCTCCCCCCTCCCCATGCGTGGTGGTGTTTCCTCACTGGTAGAGGCCATTAGACTTGGAATGAACCAGGGCGTGACCGCTTTATACTGCTGGGGCGGCAAGGACGGTCACGCCTGCCACTTGTGTCTCCCTACCGCTTGGGGGGGGGGACCTGGGACCTGGGGGGGTATCTGGGACCTGTGGGGAGGTAAGTCTTGACAGCTGGAGATAAGTCATGGTATCTGAGGGAGACCGGAGACCTGGAACCTAGCAGAGTGTCTTGAGGTGCAGGAGAATGTGAGTCACCTGGGATGGGGAAGTGGAATTTGGGGAGAGGGGAGAAGAGGGGAGGGGGCAGTGAAGGGGAGGGGAGGAGAGTGGAGGGGAGGGGCTACATGAGACCAGGGGAATAGACCTGAAATTTGAACCGACGACCTAAAATCCGAAGAGAAAATCTGGAACATGGGGACAGAATCTGAGTTTTAGGGGAATAAATCTGATATTCTAGGGAAATAACCGAGGGAGCTTGATCAACCACCTGTAATTAATCTCTTTACTTCCCCAGTTTTGGAGACGAATAATTTAATTGGCTGTTGGTTGCTAAGGTTATGGCGTCCTTAGCAACCAGCACCCAATCAAATATTAGGAATTGTCATGGTTGCAAGGATACTAAAACTGGGCGGAGCTTGTCGAGTAGTCATTTGGAAAAAAAATTCTTGAAGATGATTAAGAAATGGGTATTAATGTTCTCTCTCTCTCTCTCTCTCTCTCTCTCTCTCTCTCTCTCTCTCTCTCACGATTAACGGAACAAAGAGTCAACACAGGTGAAACACTCAGTACCATTTTCACCTGACTTCACGCCAGGTGGTCTGAGTCTCCAAGTGGTACTCAGGGACAGGAGAGAGAGAGAGAGAGAGAGAGAGAGAGAGAGAGAGAGAGAGAGAGAGAGGTAGCTTGTTCCTCGGTAAAAGGTGTTCATGAAGAGGAAATCAAAATAGAGAGACATTCACTTGATACGCCGTTGACTTAAGATGTTTTCATTAAATACATTTTAAGTTATTTACGACCTCGAGTTTATTGATGTAAGACATAAGAAATCACTAGTAATGGTGTATACGTGTGTTAGTATGTGCATAATTATAATGAGAATAGAGAGTCTCTCCAAGTGACGACTTAATCAAAATAAGCGGCCCCCTATATGGCAACGGAGTCAATGTAAACAAATACCACGTGGTCACACAGCCGAGATAAACAGACCTGCATGCAGTGTCTCGCAACCACAGTAAACAAAGCCTTACGTATCTACATAGGAGGTGGAGGAGGAGAAGTAGGAGGGGGCGAAGAACAAGAAAATAATAGAGAATTTAAAGAATAAAGGAGAGAGAGAGAGAGAGAGAGAGAGAGAGAGAGAGAGAGATATGAGATGAGATGAGATGAAATGAAACGGGTGGAAGTGAGAGTGACATTCAATAGACCCTGTTGACCCTATATTGAAAGAGCAAAAGTGTCTCACCTCACCCTCCTCCCTTCCTCCTCCCTCTCCCTCTTTGTTTTCTCCCTCTCTCTCCTCTCTTCCTCCCTATATCCTTCCTCCCTTCCTCCTCTTACTATCACTCCCAGAAGAAGGACAAGGATTATCGTGCAAGAAAGGCAACACACACACACATACACACACACACAGACACACACACACACACACACACACATCAACAGGGAATCGAATCCTATGCTTCCAGGGTGAACGGTGAGCCACTGAACCACTAACCCAACCTGGAGTTAATCACCATCTACCTAATATATCCCCGTCATAACACTCATACACTCATAAGAGAAAGTATAACACCGTCATTAATCATAGTGGTGATGTAATTTAAATAAGATACATAACACTTCCCAATTACATTACAATATAATTTTAACAATATTATTAACCTCAGTCTATGTTATATTAAGTTAAGGATGATTATAAATGCCATCATAATTATTGAGTATGATTACATATTATAAGACTCTTTAATAATTGTGTATTATTAGAGAAATAACATTAGAATTATATCGTTAATTACAGCTCACTTATGATAATGAAGAACTACCAACATTACATCAGGTAGATTTTGACTTGATACATCTCTGCTACCACAACCAACCACAACCTACCACAACTTACTACAACCATAACCTACCACAACCTACCACAACTTACTACAACCTACCACAACCTACCACAACTTACTACAACCATAACCTACCACAACCTACCACAACTTACTACAACCATAACCTACCACAACCTACCACAACTTACTACAACCTACCACAACCTACCACAACCATAACCTACCACAACCATAACCTACCACAACCATAACCTACCACAACCATAATCTACCACAACCACACCTTACCACAACCACACCTTACCACAACCACAACTTACCACAATAACTACCTGAGATTATTATTTTAATAAGTTTTCCTTAAATAATCACAAGACAAACACATTCAGTTACAATACAGTCTTAGAGTTATATCACCGCCATCTTAGATATCATAAATATCGTTAATAATAAACGAGAAATCATATAAATACGTGTTTGTGTATTTCCAAGGAGATATATGTTAACGAACGAACTTTTACGAATCCTATACCAAGGTGAACTGTTCTCTAAATGATTATATACAGTAAAGGTTTATAGGTATGGTAGAGTCTCATGTCTTCGTTATTTTAATTAATGTCGTAGCTCAGGTAAAAGGAAACCAGGTAATGTGTATATTTGTATTTCTAAATGAGCGAGATTTTTTTTTTTAACGAACGAACCTTTTAGAAATAGAAGCTCAGAATTATGAAAAATGTAGGAGGGTTAAATCCTGTTTTACTTCTTCGTGGTCCTCCTCCTCTTCCTCCCCTTCCTCCTCCTCCTCCTCCTCCCCCCCCCCCTCCTCCTCCTCCTCCTCCTCCAGATCCGGTTCTTCTAAAGCCTCGGTCAACTTACTCTCACTCTCTAATAACTGTTACTTTTACTTACTTGCATTGCCACTATCACTTTCTCTGTCTCTTTTCTTTTCCTTTATCGTTTTCTCTTCTTTCTATCCCTCTCTCTCTCCCATTTCCCTTCCTTCTCGTGGTTTTCTTTCTCTACCTTTTCCTTCTTTCCATTCCATTTCCCTTCTCTCTCCATTTATCCACCATTTCTACCCACTTCTCTTTTTTTTCTATTCTCTCCCCTTCTTTTCCATTATCTCCCTTACTCTATCCCCTCCCCTTCCTTCCCTTCCTTGTCACACCCCCCCAGACCCCCCCACCCCCACACCCATCCATCCACCACACCTCCGTAACACACCTATACAGACACACCAAGGTCAGGTCAGGTCACGTTGCCTCTTATCTCTCCCCTCAGTAGATGTACAGGGGTCACGTAGGTCATCGTCTTCAGGGTGATTACTCGGATTAGCCTGAGAGAATTGGGTTATTCGGTCAAGAGGGTGTTTGGGGGTATTATCTGTTTATGTGTTTTGTCGTCGTGTTTTTGAGTGGGTGTTTGAGAGAGAGAGAGAGAGAGAGAGAGAGAGAGAGAGAGAGAGAGAGAGAGAGAGAGAGAGAGAGAGAGAGATACCCCCTCCTCACAACCAACTACCTGTACCATCCCCCTTCCCTCCCTCCCTTCCTAACCACTCCCCCTTTCCCCCATAGGTAATTTTCTCGTCCACAACAAGGCCAGAAATACTTTATCTAGTTAGGTCATCTTAAAGTTGACCAAGTGAGGATCTAGGTCACCTCCATATACCAGAGGAGGCGTGGCTGGGTTAACTAAGAGGGTGACCAGATAGGGGTTGAAGGAGCTATTTGTTGTAAAGGTGAATGTGTCATGGTTGTGAATATCTACATCATCCTTGGGGACATGGAGGTGTGTGTGTGTGGGTGTTGGGGGGGGCGTTGGGAGAGGTTTTCCTTCAGTCATGGTCAGATAAAGGAAAGTACAATATACGAATCAGGTCATTGAGAACTCCTGTATGTTGGGGTAGATCTCTTTCTCCATTCTCTCACATACTCACACACTCTCTCTCTCTCTCTCTCTCTCTCTCTCTCTCTCTCTCTCTCTCTCATCTGTCAGCCTCTATTTTTTTTTACTCTATCGTTTTCCATCTTTCTCACCTGTGTCTCCTCCTTCTCTTTCCTCCTCTCTCCACTCACCCTCTATCTCTCTCTATTTATTTATCTATCTCTCTATCTATATAATTACCTGGATGTTAAGAGGATCGTAAACAAAATACGGGGAAAAAAGACGACTAGACATACCTTGGGAGGATCGCTGGATAAGGTGACGGTCGACCACCACCACCATCATCTTTATGGCTTTATAAAACCTTACCTGACCCTGACGTTCAAGGCCGCTGGCGAACAGAAACCATCCTCGCCCCCTCACGATTTCAACAGCAAGCCAGCAGATGTTGATTGGGATCCTCTTAAAGGCTTATGAGGGTGAATCCAAACTAAATTAGAGATGTGTTATCGTATCTACCTGTCCACGACTACGGCAGACAGGTGTTAGTCGGGATGATTAATGGATTATGAGGTTAATCGTGACTGAAGTAGAGATATGAGAAAGTATCTACCGTGATAGAGACATGCATTTGTGATTCTATAAGACCCGTAAGTTTATTTTTCTTACTTTTTTTTTAAGGTTAAAACGCATTTATCGGGGTTACAAATATGACTTTTCTCTATTCCCAAATGTTCTTAAGTCAATTCTCACTAGAGTCTTAAAAACGTAGTTATCTGAATCACTTAAAGAAGTTACAACACAGAGATACATTCTGAAACATTCGTAACACTGTTTTCCCTTGACTGGAGGAATGAGAACGTGTGTGTATCTGACTCACTCACACTTAAATGTTGCGACACAAAGTTGTATTCTCATAGGTATAGAAACGTAATAAACTGACTCACTTAAACTACCTTATATAAAGATTGATTCCCGATGATGATTATTATATAATTTGTCCCTAATTAAAGCTGTAAGGTTATTAGACTGAGTAAATCAATATTACAAAGAGAGAGGCGAAATTATTATTGAAATTCACTGATATAACAAAAATGATTAGGTGATATTTCCGTCTTATTCTATTCTGTCTGTCTGTCTGTCTGTCTGTCTGTCTGTCTGTCTGTCACTAATACTGGTTCTAAAGGCTCAGTTCTATAGAAAGGATGTAATCGAGACACGTTTTATACCTTTGAATGGCAGGAATCAGGTTAGGTTAGGTTAGGTTAGGTTAGGTTAGGTTAGGTTAGGTTAGGTTAGGTTAGGTTAGTCCTCAAAGGGTAAAGAACTTGTTTATCCGTATTTGTGATCCAGTATTACGGAGGATTAGACTGTCTAGTTGGTTACTGGGATGAAAGTACACACACACACACACACACACACACACACACAGTCATGACCCTCATTGATGCTGCAGGTAAAAACACGTGAGCTAGTTTTTACATAGTCGTTACTCTATATGGTAAAGCGGACACTGGTTAATGGATACTTATGTTAATGGTCCGGTGGCCATTGTTCAGAGGGTTTACGACCACTGACGAAGGTGCTGAAGAAGAGGTGGGGCAAGAAGCATTGTGGTGAGTGTGTGAGTGTGTGTGTGTGTGTGTGTGTGTGTGTGTGTGTGTGTGTGTGTGTGTGTACTTTCATCCCAGTGACCAATCAGTCAGTCAGGTCCTCCGTAATACTGGATCACAAATACGGATAAACAAGTTCTTAACTCTTTAAGGAGTAAGCCGAACTAACCTAACCTAACCTGCAATAAGTTAGAAGAATATTACAGCAGCTTATGACAGCGACACCCTCACGGCTCTCAGTGTAACGGCAGTGTTACAGTTGCCTATGAATTACGTCACGGGCTGAGAAAATTTGAAATAACGGGGTGGAGGGGGAGGGGGAGTGGGTGGAGGGGGGAGGGGAGGGTGGAGGTGGAGTGGAAGGAGGGGTGGAGGAGGGGGTGAGGAGAGTAAATGGAGTGTGTTATTCGTTATGTAATGCGACCTGTTATTTTACGTCGTATCAGAGAGCTATGACAGAGGTGTGTTATGCTGGTGACTGTATGGTGGTTATGGTGGTAGTGGTGGTAGTGGTGGTTATGGTGGTAGTGGTACTCGTGGTGGTATAAGTGTGTCGAATATTGTCATGTAAGGTGGATGGTGACAGCGAGGAGAGTCTACAATAAATGTCTCTTATAATTGATGAAAAAGAGTGAGGAAAAAATAACGTAAATCACTCATAAATCATAGGCATCTATTTACCTTTACAGAGCCATTAACAAACTATAAAGGTATTTTAACTTTTCAGAGTCATAATATCCACTAACATTCCCAGAGTCATCAACAGAGTCTATCTACCTTAACAGAGTCACTAACTAGCTTACAGAGATATGTGTCACTCTTGTCATGAACCGAGAAACAACGAGAAAGGGTGAATGTTTATCATGACGTCATCCAGGTAAATGATAACAATGATACTGATAAATTAGAATGATAGGAGTGACACAAACAAATCATTCATGGTATTAATCGAAGCATCGTATTTGAAGGATCAATTGCGTTATTTCATCCACGAATGACAGTGTTATCAGATGAGTATAAATCACTTTGTTACACTGATAAATTATACTGAATAGCAGCCTCATAAAAGCAGCCCCATTTCACTTATTATTATTACCACACGTAACAATGGTGAAGTATTGAAGTTGATTATCACCCGTGTTGTATCATCAAGGATCGACTGTATAATAAAACAAAGAACAATCAAATAATATTATAACAGTGACGTAATTCATCCATTAACCTAAATATACATTATATGACAACCAAACCTTTCCCATCACTGATTCAATAACACGTAGACTATTAATAACGTATTCCATTTCCTATATCAACAAACAACAAGTGAATCATATAACATAAAATATTAAATCTCTTCACCAACGCAATTAATCATTTCGTTATGTATCTTTTTCGTTATATTATCAAAGTTGTGGTACAAAACGAAAAAAATAGTGATAAATATTTTATAACTTTCACACCTTCCCCAGTCAATGGTCTCGACTCGTTTTGGTGAGTGTTATAAATAAGCGCATTCTTGAGATCTAAGCGACCTATGATTATGAGGTAATAGTGGAGTAACCGACCCCAACAAGAAGTGGCACAGTTATATCACATCAGGTAGGTAGAGCAGATGGAGGAGGAAAGGTCGTTGTTTAATATAACTTTTAATTTAGAAAATGAAAGTAGAATTTGTAAGGTGAAGGAAGCACACACACACACACACACACACACACACACACACACACACACACACACACACACACACACTTAAATAGATCACATTAGTCAGGGATCCTCATAAATAAATAAGAAAAAATTGTCAACACACAAATAAACAAACAAATACCAATATCTAAAGCTAATGTGAATGGAAAAGCCCCAACCCAAAAAAACAAGATTCCTTAACGTAAAAAAAAAATCATTATCACAAAATTGAGATAAATGATAGTTGGCACCTGTGACCTGTGGGTTGGAATATAAATACTAGGCAGACTCCAAGGTGAGGCCAGAGCCGCCAGACGTGTTCATGGTGCAGCTTAGAGCGGATGGGTTCATTTCTTTCTGTTCTTAGTTACTCTACAATACATTTTACCTTGGATTTACACTTTCCTAAACCTTGTGTGGAGTTTTTTTTTTCTCTCTCTCTCTCTCTTTTGGCATTTCAAAACAATCAAGGTAGATTCTTTTATTTTCTTTATCCATTGTTTTTCATTTTTGTCTTTTCGGCCTTTATTCTCTCCTCAACGCATCAGCAATTATCTAGACTGAGGGAGAATATGTGACAAAACTGAGATGTATTATAAGGGAATTGATTGATTCTGTTTCTCTCCCTATCTGTCTGTCCATCTATCTATCTATTTATGTGTGTGTGTGTGTCTGTTTATCAATGTCTCTCTCTCTCTCTCTCTGTAGCAAAAGGTCAGCTATAACGTTTAAGAAAGTAAGGTCTGACCACACGAATAAATGTTCCTAAATTGGTGGCTATAATTTGACGAGTCATGCACACTGAGAGTCTCGGCTAAACGACTTTCACTCTGTTTAAGAAGGGTGAGGATGGTGTGGGAGGGTGAAGATGGTGTGGGAGGGTGAGGATGGTGTGGGAGGGTGAGGATGGTGTGGGATGGTGAAGATGGTGGGAGGGGTGAGGAGGAGGGGTGGATGTGGGAGGGTGAGGATGGTGGAAGGGTGAGGATGGTGGGGAGGGGTGAGGATGGTGGGGAGGGTGGGAGGGGTGAGGATGGTGTGGAGGGTGAGGATGGTGTGGGAGGGTGAGGATGGTGGAAGGGTGAGGATGGTGGGAGGGTGAGGAGTGGGATGGGGATGTGTGAAGGATGGTGGGAGGGTGAGGATGGTGGGAGGGTGAGGATGGTGTGGGAGGGTGAGGATGGTGTGGGAGGGTGAGGATGGTGTGGGAGGGTGAGGTACTGCGGTGTAAGGGGGGATAGGGATGATTAAGGGTGTGGTGTATGGTGGATGGAAGTAAGGATAGTAGGTGTGAGGGCAAGAATAGTGATGTTAGTAATTTGTTTGAGGTTTTTCTTTGCTTTTGTGTTTGTCTCTCCCATTCATCCGCCCCTCCCATCCCTCTCCCTAATCCTCTTTCCCCTCTCAGCCTACCACCAACATACATAAATCGAACAGAATTGTATTAATTTTTTTTCCAGTTTTTTTTTTCAAGGATGAGGTTTCAGATTCTGTTCCTGGTTTAGGTCTGGTTAGGTTAGGTTAGGTTACCTTCTAAACCCCGTGAGCTAGACGCCATTCACGCGCCCTGAAGATTACAGTTCCAGTAATAAACACTATCTCTTTTTTAATTTACTGGTACGAGGCTGTTGAATGCCAAATATAGCGAGAGAGAGAGAGAGAGAGAGAGACGACATCTACTGAGGGAGGGAGATAAGTAGAAAATTCACTTTCGTATTTCATGAGAAACTTTGAATCGGGAGTCATTCAAGCAAGACATCTCAACTCATAACAATGGTATTTAGTTTCACGCTCAGGGACCTCGTGGACTTTTGTTTTCATTTCTCGAAGTGTAAACACAATGTAAGAACAATACACACGCGTTCCTCAAGGGGGTGCTGTGTGTGAGCTGGAATGATGTTTGTGTTTCTGTTCGCTGTTACTGGACGGATTTCATCTGACTTCAAGAACGGATTGGCGTGTAAACAGATTGGAGGTGACTCGGACCTCTCTCTCTCTCTCTCTCTCTCTCTCTCTTTCTGGATGGTGGAACTTAAGAGTGCATTTGTTTTGCAAGAGTCAGATGTTACCTTTGAAAATTTTATGTCTATAAATTCAAATGTGTAGGATATAGAGAGAAAATTGCAATACTTGTAAAATATAATATTTCTACTACTACTACTACTACTACTACCACTACTACTACTACTACTTTTTTTTTAATGGCCTCCAGCCTTCCCCAATAGCCACACCTTCGCCACCATTTAATTACCTTAATATTAAGTATCCTAATACATATGTAGCTATCCTATCAGTGTTGAGTTAGTTGAGCCGCAGATCTATGCGGCATTCAGTGACAGTAGCCTCATAGTTAATATCTGCAGCAGTTGTCGGAGTTGGGGCAGAAGCTCTAATTCTATTAAGCTACTACTTCCACCATTATCAATCCAACAATTAATATCACTACCACCACCAATATTAATACCACTACCACCATCACCACTACCACCACTACTACTACAATTATCCCTAGAAAAAATAATAATATCCTACTGAAAACACAAAAACAAAACAAAAATGCTTTACACTAAACAGTACCATACACCTTGGCAATTGAAGGTGATAATCCATTGAATTACCACAAGAATCTGGCCACTGTCGTTATTCTAGGAGAGTTCCAGCTTTCTCTTATACAAACAATATAGCTCAGAAGCTTTATAACCTCACATACTCACAGTGATGACTCATATAGGAAGGGAAATTTATCTTAACTCCTGACTCATAAAAGAAGACTCATAATCCTCTCACACTAAAAACTGTATAATTCTTTTATTATTTAATTATGAGAATTTTTTTCGTGATTAAATCTAAATTACTCTGAAAGTTGAAGCACCAATAACTAAGATTTACTATAGTGAACGATATCTAATGTTTCTAGTTAGTTAAAATATCGTAAATTAAGACCTTGAGTATGGTGCTTAATGACTATTCTTTCCCTCCCTCCCACTTCTCTCCATTACCTCCTTTCACCTCCCTTACCCCTTTCTCTATCCTTCATTTCCTTCTCCCACCCCTCACTCCCGTCTCCCTACTTTACCCCCTTCCTCCTCCTCACCTCCCTCATCACCCCTTCACGGATCTTCCTTGGTGGTAAAGAAGACGACACACACACACACAGCTGTAGGTCACAATTACAAGACATAGGAGGTTTATGCTTCATTGTTATTCGTGTTAATGTGTTGTGTCGACGGAAGCTATCCACCCTAACCGGAGCTGAAATTACTCCTATTCTGATGCTGAAATATTGTCGTTAAACAGATGGGAGAAAGTTGAAAAGGAAATTAGACCGATTTCTCTATTTCTCACTCAACCTGTTTCTCTTTCTGTCTGTCTGTCTGCCTGTCTGTCTGTCTGTCTGTCTGTCTGTCTGTCTGTCTGTCTCTCTTTCTCTCTCTCGTAGCTAAATAAAAAGCGGAATATGGTAGTTAGTTCCACAGCTGAAAGAAAGACGAAAATCACTGATAATCCGAATTAACGATTATATCCGTACAGAGAGAGAGAGAGAGAGAGAGAGAGAGAGAGAGAATATTTAGACCGTAACATATCACCCGGAATGAAATGCGAAAAAATCCGGATTACACGA
Source organism: Homarus americanus (assembly GCF_018991925.1). Taxonomy (NCBI): domain Eukaryota; kingdom Metazoa; phylum Arthropoda; class Malacostraca; order Decapoda; family Nephropidae; genus Homarus; species Homarus americanus. The sequence continues at coordinate 754,087 of NW_024748543.1, forward strand.
ACTAGCGAGTAAATCCGGCTATAAAAGGAGATTACTCACACCATGACATGTCTTTCTCCTCGTCTTAAGCTGCGAGTAGTAGGGAAGATGAGAGAGAGAGAGAGAGAGAGAGAGAGAGAGAGAGAGAGAGAGAGAGAGAGAGAGAGAGAGAGAGAGAGAGAGAGAGAGAGATCCTTTTTCTAATTGGTGGTTGAGAAAGTCGTGTTTATGTTTGTGTCTGTTTGTGTCATCTGGATTACTAATGATTGTTTATGATCGTGAGAAACTATTGTGTTCGTGTTTGTCTTTGTTCGTGTAATACTGTCATTGTTTTTGTTGTTGTTTTATTATGTACTCGATATTGTTTTTGCTTTTGTTTTACGTCTTTGTTTTTATAATACTTGTTGAAACTTTGTGTTTGTTTGTGTTTGTTTGTGTTTGTGTAATATATATTGTTTTTGTTATTGTCATTTGAGACGTAATTTAACTCGTCATTTGAGTGGTCGATTAAGAATCCCCCAAAACATAACAAAACGCTACATAAATCCGGATGTGAAAACTCTAGATGTATACAAACTGCCTATCACCTTCAAGTAGAAATTATCGTAGATGGCTCACTAATGCTCCGTCTTTCTGTAAATGATTGCCATCAAGGGATCGTTAGTGTAAATGTTGATGTTTTTGTGTTTTGTTTACATTCTGTCTCTCTGTCGTTAGTTAGTGAGTGGGAGGTGAGAGGGAGGAGATAGTGAGTGGGAAGTATTGAATCGGATTGGTAAGTTAGTGGGAGTCATCGTGAGTGAGTGGGAGGTGAGAGGGAGAGAGAAGGGTGGTGGCAGTAACCTCTCAAATTTACGGCCAAAATGATGCCAAAATTATAGGTTACAACACCGACCGTCTCATGATCTTACGCTACAGCTTCTTGTGCTACCTCTCTTAACACATACACCAAAAATGAAAATAACAGAATAAAAGGATAATAAGTCATAAATGTAAATAACGAGAGGATTAAGGTCACAACAACACGTCAAACAAAATATTCGGAAATCCGCCTGGGCATCTGTTACCTTGAGTCTGGGTAAAAGTAAACCATGCTGATAAACCTCTAAAATAGGTAAACCAATAATACAGATAAATCATTAGCAGAGGTAAACCACTACGCCTATGTAAACCTCTTAAGTAAACCACAAGCACCCAGAGAGAGAGAGAGAGAGAGAGAGAGAGAGAGAGAGAGGCGGAGGAGACTTCAACGCGGAAGTAAATAGGAATCTTCTCTCTTTTTTTTTCGCCTTATTTCTCTTTATCTCTGAATCTATTAATCTTAACTCAATCTTATTACTGATTATCTCATTAGCTAGACAGACGCACATATATATAAACACTCCATATATAAATAAATCAATACAAATCGCTACTTCTCATTGAATTTATATAGAGAATTACTATCAAGGATAACAGTGACGTAGAGAGATAGAAGGAGGAGAAGAAGGAAGAGGAAGAGGAAGGAGAAAGGGAGGAGGGAAAAAAAGGGAGAAGACAGGTGATAGAGAAAGGTGTTGTGTTCAGCGCCTAGACCAAGCATCATTATCACCTCTTCCTTCTTCTTCCCCTTTCTACTCGCCTTCTGACCTTTTCCTCCTCCCACTAACCCTCTCCTTGCTCCTCCTTCTTACCCGATAAACATGACAGGTGAGCCAATAAAAACACATTACTCAAACTCTCTCTCTCTCTCTCTCTCTCTCTAGCTCCTACATTTTCTTTCTGGTTGTGATACGTTTATTAAATGGTTGTTATTACTAGACATGATTGGCCCATCTGTGGCTGTTATCTGTTAGGTTCCTGTCTCGTAATAGCTTCCCGTACAGCTGCTTGGTGACGATAAAAACACAACAAAAACTCTCTCCCATAGTCTTCAAGTCTTCACACCGATTCAACTCGAGGTCTGGCCAGATACCACAGGGGAAGATAGTGGTCATATACCTACCCTGAGTTTGTCTTTATGGTTCAGATTCAGGTCAAGTTGTCACCGATCTTGCATATCACCAGCTGGGGAGGTCATACATGCAGACTACTTGTATCTACTTCCCTGGTCATGTTGTCACAGCTCTTGCATATCAAGTGAATTGCGATCCATTTATGACTGGTGTGTGTGTGTGTGTGTGTGTGTGTGTGTGTGTGTGTGTGTGTGTGTAGGTGTCAATCTATCTTTAGTGATGTACACACACATACACACACACACACACACACACACACACACACGCTACACACACACACATACACACACACACACACGCTACACACACACTTTTCTCTCACTACTTACTCAGACACTCTCGTCGGTAAGATTTAATTACAAATATTTCCCACCAAAGTATTAACTGTATCGTTCCTCTTAATAAAACCTTATATACATCACATGTGGAGTAATTTACGGCACTGCTTCCTCTTTTTGACTCGGTAACTCCCACTCCCCTTAAGTCACTCAGAACTACTACTAAAAACTAACTATCTTAAAACTCGTTGTGAGAGGCTGGGCCAAGTCATCAATCGCCGGGGGTCTTTTCTGCTCTAGTTGTCGTTCTGGGCTGATGGGAGAACATTGTCTTGGAGTTATATAATGTCTCAATAACTCCTGTGATTTTTATTTCATTGCTCTATTTGACATATTGTGTGAAGGGAAGACGCCTTTCCTACGTGTTGTTGTTTGTAAGAGGAAACTACTATAAACAATTTACTGGGATGATTACTTGTATTACTTGTTTGCTTATAAGGCCTTTACAAAATAAAATTCTTTGGCCGCCTCAATTATGCTTTCAATCTCGCTTCGTTAAACACATAGCGGAAATGTAATACTGTCGCGTTCAGTCCACCGTAGAGCGGAAAGTGTTCAGTCACTGTTGTCTTAAGAATGAAATGTTTACATGAACCTGTGTGGGTTTTTTTTTCTTTCTTAGTATCTTATTTATGCATCTATTTTCATAATAATGTTCTAGGTAAAGATGAAATGATAATCTTATGGTCTGTTTTGTGTTCAGGGGAAAGTAATGATGTTTGTTTATAGTCAAATGAGGTTCTGTCTTTAATTCAGCGTAATTGCAGATGCATCGTTTATTGCCCTCCAAAAAAAAATTAATAAATAAAAAAAATATACATGGCACTAATCTATAAAAAAGTCATGGAGGTGAATATTAAACAAACATCTAAAACTGAACACTGAACCCCGAACGATCATTCTTATAACGCATTGAAACTATTATACGATTATTTTTTATAATATACTGAAACATTGTAAGAATTTATTATTTTTTATTAAATTATACCGAATTAAATACCGAAGTAGGACACGATTTTCTATCTCAACGTTTGTGTAAAAGGAAATTCAATAAAGTGATGCCTTGCTCAGTAGAAAGTGCCTGTAGGTGAGTGTCACTGTTGTCTTAAGTCAGAGTTTGCCTACACCACCCACCACCCGGGCTACCTATAACTTCACAAATCATTTCTTCAAGCAACAGGTGAGTGAGAAGAATACCTCACCCGAGTTGATTTTTTATTTGTAAGAGGAAGGAGTTTTAGAATGTCTATTGTTTACTTAATGGAGTGTTATGAATGTTACTTTTGATTGTGAGTTAATTGTGTTTGTGTGATGAATTGTTGCTTGGGTTTTAAAATGTTCCTTGTTTAGTGATTGTAGTGTTGCTTATGACTTTGAGTGTTACTTGGGTTATGAGTGCACTGTGCTTGTGTTGCTGAGTGTTGCTTATATCTAAAACTGTTCCATGGTTAGTGTGTTACATGTGTTTCTCGGTATTGTTTGTCTTCTACTGCGTCTTGTGTTGGCTTGTAATTCATTTGTTCCGTGTTTCTTATTAATGATGTTTGTCTGTGTTTCTTAGTGGTGTTTTGTGTTCTTAGTGTTGCTTGTCCATTAGGTTATACGATTGTGTTTCAGCTTCTTTGTATCTTGTACAGGCCTACGTGTAAATCAATTCTTTGTGTGTGTGTGTGTGTGTGTGTGTGTGTGTGTGTGTGTGTGTGTTTGAGTGTGTGTGTGTTAGTGAGTTGCAAAACACATACATCACAAGAGTCAATAAAGTGAACGATGCGTTGCTATTTTGTATGTACTAACGAGCGCTGTCATAGCCAGTCTGTGTTGTATCAGTGTCTGTCTGTCTGTCTGTCTGTCTTTCTCTAACTAGTACTTCTGAGTCAATTTCCTGTAGCTAAAAATACCCCTAAATCACTTTCCACCCTAGAAAGTACCTCCGAGTCACTTTCCACTAGTAAAAAAAAGTACCACCAAATCAATTTCCCCTTTAATAGAGTACATCCGAGACACTTTCCCTCGAGGTACTTTTAATTCACTCGTCCAAATGTCTTAGTCACTGACCGTCAACGTCTTCTATAGCTGAGGCAAATAGCAATCTCACACCACTACTTTCTATTGTGATAAAATCCACGTAGATGCGGGTACAGGTGGGTGGCGTGTTACCTGATCTCATTAATCATGGCAACTTTCCACTATCTTGTCATTATGTCTTATTATGTCTTACCTTTGATCTTTACTTTCCTCTTAAGGTGTTCATCAAGTATTGTTTCCCCTTCTTTGTCTTCTTCATTCAATTCTTCTTCTTCTTCTTTCTTCTACTTCTCATTGTTCTTCCCTTTCGTGTATTTCATTTGTATGTATGTATGTATGTATGTAATTAAAGTTCAGCAGTTCACCGTCACGCCACCAAGCTTTCACCTGACGCACCTGTACGAACTCAGGTGACTCCTATCAGTCTTAATTACTGTGGTAAAGGTGTTGCGTTGCGTAGCGTAGTGTTGGGTTAATTAAGGTGTAGTGATGTGGAAAGTGGGGGTGGGGCTATTGATATTCCTTTCTTTTTTATCTCTGTTTGTCTGTCGGTCTGTTTGTGTGTGTGTGTGTGTGTGTGTGTGTCTCAGTTTCTCTCTCTCTTGCTAACGAAACTGGATCCCATAAAAACTAGAGAAACTTCTATATAGTAGACATAAATAAACTCAACGCTAACCCATATACTTTTATAGGGTTCAAGCGTCAGCAGGTGTCAGAAAGTAAGTGATGCTGACATTTATAAGGTCAAGCGTCAGCAGACGATAAATTTGTTGCCCCCCCAAAAAAAAATGTTTTGCACCGAGTTCATTTCTCTGGGATTCAATTCTGGCGAGTGTTTTTATAGTGAGACTTCAGGAAGGTGAACCTGTTTACGAAGAGGTTCTAGAATGGGAGGTTAAGTGTGATTATTTGTTTTATCATAGGTGTCAGTCAGTGAATATTGTGACATTTCGTGGGGTCGATGTTTTATGTAGTCGCTCAGATATAAATAATTAAATTTCCTGCGTGTTTGAAGGACACACGAGTTTTTAAATCGAGTTTATTACGGCTTGAATTACACGCTGGTAATCTGTAAAAAATATATACAAAATTAACAGTATCTGGCAACTGAATGTTATGCCACAAAAGCGAGAGTTTCCCTTCTTAATAACACAGGCGTTAAAGCTGTCGGACGTTATTCAAAGAAGAAGAAAAGTTGATTTATTACACTTTCACCGTTTTTGTGCTCCCGTTACACCAGTGAACACAGAGGAAACTGGATCATATTTGTTAGATCATCGTGAGAAGCTGTGAAGCTGGTATCAATATGGAAGGAACTGGCTTACTCTGAGGAGATGGAGAGAAGAGGTGGGTTTCGTTTTTTTCATTTTTGTACTTTGATTAGTTTTTTTTTTTTGTCCAATTGCTAACTAGGCCATTTTTTTGTGAGTGTCTATGCGCGTGTGTGTAGTTTTTTGTTATTTTACTTGGCCCAGTGAGTTTTTACTGCCACTTTCTAACTTTTTTGGAGAGGACAAAAAGTTGAGTTCGTTTTTCTCAACCAAGTTCCATCTTTTTTTTATGGCTGGGAAGAAAGAAAAAACTTGTCTCCTTCTCTTATGCATAATTTTTGTGGGGTCCAGTTTGGTTAACTTTCCTACGATCAGTAATTTTTTTTTGTTGCTAAAGGAAAGTGTAAAGAATGTATCTAACATACTTAGCTAAACCACCACCACCACCACAATAACAACAACAACATCCAAAATCAACAACAACGACAATGAAATCCAATAACACGTCTAAATTATACTGAAATTCTACCTTAACTAGACACTTTCAATCAGCAACAGCTAGGAGTCATACATCAACATAGTGTAACTTTTTAGAAATATTCTCGAAATTAATCGCCTATCAATCTTTTTTGGCCGTATTTTTGGTGTTTCCTCGTAAGTCAACTTGTTAAGATTCAACCATAATTCTTTAATAACGAGAAAATATCCTAAGTAACTTTATAACTGTGGGCGACCATTTCAAATTCTTTTTACTTAAGACACGCAATTTTGTTTTTAGAAGTCTGTTTATTATAATCGACTTTCTAATTTCTTATATCTAGTTTTATTGTGACTTAAAAGACCAAAATATCTGTTGTAACGTCACGTATTAAAGGTTTCACTCTGGGAATCATTTACGTTCATTGCGTGAGGTGAGAGTAGCAGTGATTACTATTACCTCTGCTTGTTTGGCTGTGAGTGTTTTGCCTGACTGCCTGACTGGACGATATATTGTTAATTGACTGATTGATTGACTGACTCTGATGGCTTGATTGACTGACTGAGTGGATGATATGTTGATGATTGACTGTCTGGATCATAGGCTGATAACTAACTAACTAACTAACTAACTAACTAACTAACTAACTAACTAACTAACTAACTAACTAACTAACCAACCAACCAACCAACCAACCAACCAACCAACCAACCGACCGACCAACCAACCAACCAACCAACCAACCAACCAACTAACTAACCAACCAACCACCCACTAACCAACCAACCAACCAACCAACTAACCAACCAACTAACCAACCAACCAACCAACCAACTAACTGGATCAACCAACTAACTAACTAACCAAACTCATTAAAAAAAAAAACTCGCTCCCTCGTCCCTAACCTGCTCTCTGAAAGGTGTTCTCGGTACACCCTCAGACCAGTTCTATGACCCAAGACACTCATCAGTAACTTACCTGCCGACCGTGTTTTTACCCACCTGTCTTAACCCAGTTCATTCTTAGCAACTTCTCTCAAAAGTTTTACCCCCCCCCGCCAAAAAAAAGGAACAAATTTATATTAGAATGTTTCTCATTTGTATTTATTTAAGAATCTTCATAATTTAGTTTAGTTCTTCAGCTTAGTTAGGTTAGGCTAGGTTAGGTTAGGTTAGGTTAGGTTAGCATTAGGGTGGTTAATCTTCAGGTGATCTCATATCAATTTTGTTTTTTAATGATGTGAAAGGCGAAGACATAACAAAGCAGTCCTGATACACTGACCACCCGGTTGTGGGGGCATTATTCACCCCACTTTACCATTTAGGTAACAGAAAGATAAAAAACACCGCAAGTTTTGAGCGAAAGGTCTGTACAGATATGTGTTTAGTTTTTGTTCGTGATGGTAATTAAGCCAGTTTATTAGAGTTACCATAGTAAAATATGATACTCTGGTTTATTTAATCTAATCCGAGTTTTAATATCGATTTATATTTTAACTCCACATTATCTAGATTAAGTATTAACTCTAAGATTAATCAGATTATGCGTATATTCTGTTTTAACTAAACTATTTATTACATATCAACAAGATTTCGGGATTAGAATGGATTAGCTCGATTGTTGGTTAATTTTTTTTCCTGCATTTCTAATCTTAGGCGTAAGAGGTGAGTCTCAATATGTCACTTTTCAACTTTTTGCAACAAAGTGACTGGTGTTGCTTTCATAGTGAGTTGAACTGGTTGTCAACGGTTATATAGATGATGTCTGATCCCTCGCTATATTTGGATTTTGTCTTCTGGTAATTAAAGATAACTAGAGAGAGAGAGAGAGAGAGAGAGAGAGAGAGAGAGAGCGAGAGAGAGAGAGAGAGAGAGAGATTACTAAACGTCTAAAGGAAAAAAAATCCCGAAACTCAGAGCAAAATCACGAAGTTTAGTTACAATTCTTCAGGTAAATCCAAAATTTCCATTAATCAGATTACCGAGGTCAAGGAGCACAGCTTTACCGCCCCTTATTGGTCCTTTATTCCCAAATATGTTCTCATTGGCTCACGTCATGCCAGGTGACCACACCCAATCACGTGACCTCTGACCCCTGACGCTTGAGCCATGACCCAGCCATGAGCATGACTTTTGGGTTCTGTGATGTGTGTGTGTGTGTGTGTGTGTCCGAAGTGATTATTTTATATATGTGTGTGTGTGTGTTTGAATGTTTGGTTAACTGGATAATTTTGATTTTACACACACACACACACACACACACACACACACACACACACATCTTCCTCACCAAAATAAGTTCCCAAGACAATGGCGAAAGTGACAAACATCTTCGTGGTGAGTGATGATGACAAGACGTGACTACGAGTGTGAATGAAGATCTAAGAAAGTGAAACCGAATTAAGATGGACAGTTCAGGTCGATGATACTCTCCTTGTCATTAACCAGGGAGGGGAGTGAGTCTTATTGATTTGATTAGCGTAAGGGAAGAATACGCGACGCTGGCTGATGTTTGTAATTGTTGTGTTATTGTTGTACTCTTGGTGCCTGAGGTGTACGTGACTGTAATACTATGATGGTTTGTAATGTTGATATTTCTACTGTAATTGTTGATGCCTTGATTGACGTGTGATAGTGGAGTAAATTGGTGGCGAGTGTGTGTGTGTGTGTGTGTGTGTGTGTGTGTGTGTGTGTGTGTGTGAGTGTGTGTGTGTGTGTGTGTGTCTTGTTTATAAGTCTTCCAGTAGTATGATATGTTTTCCTACAGTGTTGCCAGACGTGTGGTGTTGTGTACTGTACATATGTCTAATGGCTTTATGGTATGTCCTACACCATATTATCTGTCATATATTGTACTGACCCTATAGTACTGACTGGTATAAGATATAGTGTTGAATAGTGACACCTGACGTGTGTACAGTATATAGTATAGTGTTTGTACGAGTTTACGGCTGTCTGGTATATCATGTTTTCCAGCTCATTATTTTGAACACATAGGTAATATATCACTTCCAAAATGCTGACTGACTCACGTATTATCTGTTTCCTCACAATAGCTGTTACTGTACGAGAGACTATAGTTATTTCCGGACCGCTGCTCAGGTGTATTGTGAAACGTAAACACTCTCTCAGCTCATCCATACCATGTGAATGATGTAACGTAGTTGTCAAATCGAAAAAATATAATAATATATAATAGACACAAGGCAGAATATAGTCATAGCAACTTTGATAGTATTATGAAAGTAAAGAGGATTCAAACTTTCACTCACTTGACAGTAATGATACAGACATTCTTATTATATATTTTGTTGGTCATATATTTTGTGCTCATCATTATATTCTTTTTTGTGTGATGTGTACATGAGTTATGATTTTAATGATGACGGAAGATAATTTGAGAATTTTTTTATTTTATATATATATTTTTTTTTAAAGAAATAATGACATGTTGTGGAGAGACGTGAGGGGATAAGAAAGTGCAATATGATTTATCTTAGGAAGGTTTATTTTAGTGTATGACTGGTAGGTTAGGTTAGGTTAGGTTAGGTTAGGTTAGGAGTAATTTTATTTCATCAAGGTGATATGTTGACTACGGAAATGTCATCTTATGTGTGTTTAGAAAAGTTCCTCCATAATGCCACATAAACACTCGGATATTAACGAAGAGAAAAACACCAGGAAACAAACATAAACACTAAACCACTACTACTAACATCATCACTACCACTACCACCACTACACGTACAACAACAACAACAACTCACACCTCATTTACACAACTTCTTTCTCTAATAATAATAAGAAAATTACCTTCACCTAACATAACCTAACCCAACCTTCATAGCCTTCAACATACACCTGGAAATTTCCCCAATTAGACAAACATTTATACCAACACACCTGTCAGACGGGAAATCAGGAGGGGGACCTTGGGGAACGCCCTCCTTTCCCTCCCTACCTTCCCCTCCCCACCTCCACCTCCCTTCCTTCCCCTCCCCACCGTTTCTTCCTGATAAAGATGTAGACGTTTTCATGTTATTTCGGCATCTCCAGTAAGCTGCTTTCAGGAGGGAGATTTATTTATATACACCATACACTTTCTCCTCGTGTTGTTGTTTAAGATATAGCAAACTCACTAAAGAATAGCAGTGTATCGTCCGCCTGTAAGCTGTCTCATATCATCTACTGTAAGGAATCCGCAGAGTCATTTTGGTGTTTGTGTGGGGGGGGGGGGGAACGTGTGTGAGTTCTATTTCATCATGTGTGTGTATGTACGTCTTATTGTGTGTGTGTGTATATGTACGTCTTTGTGTGTGTTTATGTGCGTCTTAGTGTTTGTTTATGTGCGTCTTAGTGTGTGTTTATGTACGTTTTAGTGTGTGTGTATATGTGTACGTACTAAGCCAGCAAGGGAGAGAGTTATAGGTGGCATGAACCGAACAAATAAGAAGTCACCCCTTTGTTTATTATTGATCGTCTCTCGTTGGTATGAAGCTGATTAATAATTTTGATATTTTTACGTAAATTTCACACTTAAAAAAAAATGCAATATGGGTTAAGAACACTTTAATAAACTCCTCATATAAGTCATACTTCTTGAATACGTTTGTCAGCACAATATAAGCCACTGCTGACATACTGATTGATGGATAAGATGTTTTCCGCGTGAGGGAGTGTTTATATTAGTATACGTTCCACCGCCATCCCACACAACCACAACTTTGAGTAGTTCTTTTTAATTTTTTTTCTGTGGTAATGATTCAGCAAGTTTTTATTATTTATTTATTTACCTGTGTTGGTGTGTATTCAGGTTGGAGGGGGGGGGGGTTAAGATGTTATCTCTATTGTGGAAAAAAAAGCTTTAGTCATTCAGTAAATATCAAGGACAAAGATTATATTCAGAAACTAATAACAATATTTCTACCTTGTTGTCTAGGTAAAATTATTATAATTATTAATGGAATACAGGTAGTAGGTAGTAGGCAGCTACCAAACAGGGAGGTACTACCGCCTGGGAAGATATTGGAAGCATAATGTGTTGTCTAATGGTAGACCCTGCTGCCATATGGCATCACAAAAATTGTGACCAAGTCCCAGGTTGCTGATTTGACTTTCTGCCCCATTTTCACACAATTGCAGGGTTTCAATTGTTTCTCTTACTTTGGCAACACAACATACGTAATGTATATAAATTATCATTCTTGATTTATTTTTTCGTTTTTGTTTTTATTTATGGTTATTATTATTTCTATTTCATTAATTTCTATTAATTATTATAATAATAATAATAGTTATTATTGTTGTTATTATTATTATTATCATTATTATTATTATTATTATTATTATTTATTATTATTTTTATTATTATTATTATTATTATTATTATTATTATTATTATTATTATTATTATTATATTTTCGCCCAGCCAGGCCCTGATGTGGGGCAGTGACTTGTGCCCGGGTGGACTAATCCCCGTAAACACACACACACACACACACACACACACACAGTCATTCCTCTAAGTCTTTGAAGCAATATATACTCTCTCTCTCGTAGGTATTATTCTCTTGAGTCCTGCTGTGACCTCGTACGTGGTCACTCTTATGGTTAGTGATTCCGTTTTTGGCCGCCAGGTGAACCATGGATGTGTTAGGACTTTTCTCCCAGTTATTGTGTGTGTTTGTGTGTGTGTGTGTGTGTGTGTGTGTGTGTGTGTGTGTGTGTGAACCAAACTCTTCCTTAGCTTAATGATGAGAAACATGTCATCTAGGTGAGATATATAACGTAATTACATACCTTTCTCTCTGCAGGTAAGGCTATAAATTTATACTTGTTGTGGCTCTCTCGTGTAGCTGAGACAGTGACACTTTCATGGTGACAAATGTTGGGGAGTATTAGTCTGTGGTTTATGGGTGTGGCTGTGTGTGTGTGTGTGTGTGTGTGTGTGTGTGTGTGTGTGTGTGAGAGAGATAAAAGTTGCCAAGGAGAGAGAGAGAGGAAGATAAACAGACAAAATACTAGAACTTCATTACTCTTAGCCACACACAAACACACACACACACACACACGCACACACACACACACACACACACACACACACTCACACACACGCATACACACTTAGACAGAGCCAGTTTTGACACACCTCTGGATATTGTCCTCTCATGCAAGCAATATAAGATTTGTCAGCCACGGAAGACATGAAATCATACGTCGTGCATGAAAGAAATATTTGCCATGAACGGGGAGGAATTATGCAATGAAGGAAGTTTGTGACCAGAGAGGAGAGGACTTAACTGTTCAGGAAGCGACGTAACAGTGTTCTGTGCCTGAGGAACTGCGTGATCATGCATACAGAGAGTAGATTTTAACATGCAAGGTTGTTATGTAACTATCTGAGGCGCGAGGAAGCTTATTGACATGCAGAAAGAGAATAACTAACAAACATTCAGGGGTGGGGGGTTACACAACGGCATTCACTTCTTAAGAGAACTTATTGCCACGACGCCAAAAAAGTAAATGTTACTATGCAAGGTAATCACGAAGAAGTATTTAAGGCTTGGGGTAAAAAAAAGAAAGACAACTTTCTACCATGCACAGGACGTAATATGATATGCGAAATGCTTATGGAAACATTTAATGCCTTTAATGCTTTGGTCAGGAGACACAAATAATACAACAACTAAGATAATAAAAAAGGAACATTTTGGTGTATGATAAAGCACACACACACACACACACACACACACACACTTTCACACACACACACACACACACACACACACACACACACACACACACACACACACACACACACACACACACACACACACACACACACACACACACACACACACACACACACACACACACACACACACATACACGGACACGGACACACATACACTATGACTAGGTTGAGAGATTTTTAATTTTTTTGGCCATGCACTAATAGGTAATATTGCCACGTACAGATCACCTACTGAGTCATGCACAAAGATGTATCCAGGTGACTTGACAGGGTGTGTTACAAGGTGGTCAAATGTTCAGTGAAATACCACGACCAGTACCTTTAAACCTGGTCCTTCTTCCTAAGGATACGAAACATACCGGGAGTTAAAGAGTGTCCCATAGGCATGACTAAGCCTTCGGTACACAAGGAGGCAGCAAGACCGGCTTTTATTGCACTCGATCGCCTTCACTTCCCCCCCATGCTATAAAGTTAGGTACCCATTTACAGCTGGGTGAACTATGAGTGCCCAGGGATCGAACCATCGAGTCCCGGAATAGGAGGTGAGCTCTGTATACACTCGACCACTGCCGCACTCCGGGGGCTTACTAACCTGTTGCCAAATAGAAAGTTCATTTTTTGCCATGCTTTTACAGTCTATCCTTGCCATATGTAGATAGATACTTTGTTTACTCTCTATTTTTGCCACATTAAGACAATATTTTTGCTATATATATATACAGACTATTTCTACCATATATAAATAATATATATATTTTACCATACACAACATTAAATAAAAACATGACAATACATCTTATACAGCTACAAACAAACAAATTTACCCATTCACAACACCGTATTATTACCATGAACAAACAGACAAACAAACAGACAAACAAACAGACAAACAAACACACAGAGAGGTAGAACAGCCAAAGAAAACAACTCAGTCATGCACAATATCTGATCACCCCAACCATCTCAACGACTCAATCCTTCAGACATGCACGACACTCACTATGTTACCAGGCACAGATCATGCATACTAAGTCATGCACAGGTGGGTAATACTCACATGCGTCGACTATAAACTCCGTCATGCAGATAAGTGGATTTGGTGGTGGTCAAAGATATTAGATATAGATTAGGATTTTGTTGGTAGCGAGACTTGATTATGAATTCATCAATTACATAAAGAGACTCACTAGAAAACTGACGTCTCTTCTTTACCTTAGCTGCTGTAGGATCGGAATATATTGTAACGAGATAATAACAACATTGAAATTCATGGGTGTTAAGTTACGATTAAAAAAAAAAAACGAATTAAAAACTGGTAACGTGTTTTGTTTATCTTGGTTTAAACGTCACTTGTTGGTATTTCTCTCGTCGTGGGGATTTTATGAATGAATCACTACATAATACACTAATGACATACTCACCTGTGTATCGTCCAGGTATTGTTATATTAATTATTATTATTATCAGAAAGTTAATGTTTGTGTGTCTATCCTCGTGGTGTCTAACTTGAAGAATATTTATTAAAGAAATATTAAATACGATAAAAAAAAATTAAATAATTCTAAAAACTCGATATTAGAAAACTAAATTCTGTATGGATGTAAACCTTGAATTTAACATTACAAAAGATAGTACGCGGTAACTCAGTGTAAGTCAGCAATATCCACCTTTTAAACTATTCATTATTTGATTATATATTACAGTAAAGGCTTAAAAAAACACGAAAGAAAAAAAAACGAAAAAAAAACCGTAATGATGTTCCTGAAAACGCTGGAATTTATTTCTTAATGCTATCAATCATCATGAAAATATTACTGTGAACTTTGGGAAAAAACAACAACTTAAAATCCTAAGAAATCCTCTATTATAAATTTAACTCGATCCAGGAAATCTAAATGTATTGCAAGAATGAGTTTAGTTCAGGGTATATAATGGGTTTAGCTTCAGCAACAGATTATTATTATGTAGTGCCCGTACTGAAGGTCTTGGTAGAATACGTCCCCCTGTAAGCCATGGGAGGTATAGGAGGAGACTTGGCGTTCGTATCATATCCTCCAGGCAAGGTCACCGCCTCATCAGCATGTAAGGGGCGTAGACTAGTGGCCTCTAACTTTCTTGATGGTATAACTGAGCATCTTCCTGTACTGTATGTCTAGGAGAATGGTGTTTCTCTTGGTGTTCTTTCAGAGTACAAGCTTCACGAACATATATATTTTTTTTAAAAGGTATTAGAGAGTTAAGTTCCTTTCAGACTCTTCATTAAACTGGTATATAATTTGTACACAAAGGCATGACAAGAAAATACTGATCAGGAGAGAGAGACCAGGTGTTTATTTAATTGGATCATGAACAAATATAGTATGTTGAATGTGTTTGTATTTCTCAGCCCTCCTCACACTCCTCCTCCTCGTGGCTAGCCCAATGTTTATACCTAGGTGATGTTGTATGTGCATGATATCACCACCTAAACATTCCTCTCTCTTATTATGATATTTAAAATGTTTACACTTTCTTCTATTGACTTTATTTGACTCTTACAGTGTTAATAAAGCGATGTTTACACTTGTTTTCTATGCATGATATTAACACGTAAACATCACTCTATCTGCTAACGGTACAATGTTTACAGCTCCAGTTTAGTCCACTTAGACTCTCCACGTGAGACGAGGAAGGGAGAGAACCTTGGGGTTATTTCCCAACAGTAAAGAGTCAGGCACGCGCGACCGCTTGCACGAGCGCTGGGTCACGCCCGCACTGCCGCTCGTGTGCATCACGGCCGTGCGTGGTGTGTGTGTGTGTTTGTGTGTGTGTGTGTGTGTTTTCATACTTACGTTATTACTCATTATCAGTTTGAATAAATTTTTATCTAATTTCCGTCTGTTTATCTTTCATTAACTGCCTCTCTTGTAATTGACACTTTTATTACATTTTCTCTTTCTGCCATTGTCTACTTCTTCCTTCCACTCTCTCTTTCTATTCTTGTCTTCGATTTCCACTCTCTCTTTCTATTCTTGTCTTCGATTTCCACTTTCTCTTATTCTTCTCTCTATTTTTCTCCCTCTTCCTTCCCCACCACCCGTTCTAGCCTCCTGTCTGTCTGTCTATCTGTATGTATATCTGTCTGTCTATTTATCCGTTTGCCTACCTATCTGTCTGTTTCTTTTATTCCCTATCTTTCATTCTCTCTTTCTTACCACCTGTTCTAGCCTTATGTCTGTCTATCAATCTGTCTATATATCTATCTATTTATCTATCTATCTGTCTGTCTGTCTGTCTGTCTGTCTGTGTCTTTGTTCATACAGGTAAGACATAATTAGACAGAGTCCCAATTACATGTCTCGCCTGCAGCCGCTAAACACCTTAATGTATAATGAGATGTTTTAATGAGGGATAATTACGCGACTACAATTCCATTAATGTAATTTATTTATTCTCTCTTGCAGGTAAGGAGTCCAGAAGTTTCTCACGGAGGAGTCTTGACGGGAGTGAGATAAGTCTGTCTGTTTGTCTTTGTGTCTGTATGACTATCGGTTTTAATGTACGTATGTCTGTCTTTCCGTGTGTGTGTGTGTGTTCGAACAAGTGTACATGGGGAATTGTTGGGGGGGTGGGGGGTGGGGAGGGGGGCTCACTCTCCTCGTTAGTTCCCGTTGAATTCTTGAGGACTTTGGAAGGCTGTGTGTAGCACTGTATTGACTCTGAAGGGTGAGGATGATTCGGTAAATAGAGACAGTGATAATAATAATGTTTATGATGATGAATATAATAGTAATGATAATAATAACAAAACTACTACTACTATTACTACTACTACTACTATTTTTTTAATACAACTGCTGACAATGAACTATATCTAGACGGAAGAGAGAGAGAGAGAAAGAGAGAGAGAGAGAAAGAGAGAGAGAGAGAGAGAGAGAGCCCCTCCAACACCAACCACACCTTACTATCAATCTCTACTAGTTACACATGCCCTTCAGTCCAAATATTTTCTCAACTCGTAATTTCAACCCCCAGAGCTTACCATGAACCACAAAAACCAATATTTATTCTCCACAACACACAGAGGTAAATTGCAATCACCTACTAGACTGGGGATTTAAAACCACAAGTTGGTGATTTTACTTGACGTATATCGTATCGTATTGGTGATAAATGATGATTGTAACTTTCATCAGTTTTGCGGGTCAGTCAGAGGGTCGTTACCATGCTAGTGTTATGGATTATCGAGGAAAAGTTGAAAAATCACTAAGATTTTTTGTTTTAATTCTTGAGGAAAAGTTGTAAATTACCAGGAAAATGTTGTAAATTCACGAGGAAAAGTTGTAAATCACCAAGAAAATGTTGTAAATTATCGAGGAAAAGGTGTAAATCACCAAGAAAATGTTGTAAATTCACGAGGAAAAGTTGTAAATCACCAAGAAAATGTTGTAAATTATCGAAGAAAAGGTGTAAATCACTAAGCAAATGTAAATTATCGAAGAAAAGTTGTAAATCACCCAACAAAAATTTTAAATAACCGATAAAAATATACATCACCAAGCGAGAGTATATAAATCACTAAGCGAAATCACGAATCATTGCCAGGGTTCAGATTTACGAAGCAGAAGCTATAAATCACCCCTACAAAAGTATATATTAGCAGGCAAGAGTATACGTGTACGTTACCATGCAAATACCTGCATTACGCCTCAGAAATCACAAGTCACCATACGTAAATGTAAATCACCAAGCAAGTGTCTTTGTTGGTCATCAAGGGAAAAAAATCACCAATACAATAAAATTCATAAAAGCGTATCACAAAAAAACTATATCAATAAATTACAATATATATCACCAATAAAAGCATAAACCATCAAACAAAAGCAATAATATTAACTAAAAGCACTAAATCACCTAAATAAAACCGATCCTCCATACAAAATTCTATCTTACCATGGATGAACACAAACAAAAGCCAAACAGCCAAAAGCAAAAGTGAAAGTTCTGGTAATAGCATTTCATCCTCTCCATAAAAGGGGCTCACAAGACAAGACCATCATTGTGTGCTACTGACTGAAGGGAAAAGAAAAAAACACCTTATCTCTTTATCTTTATTTTTTGTTTCTAATTCTTGCCACTGAAAAAAACTTTTAAATTCGATGGCTTAAGTCTTTGATTACGATAGTTTCTGTCTTTGAGTACGAATAGTTTAAAGATTTGCGTACAATCGCAGTATACTCAAGGAGTATATTCTACCTGAGTAGATTAAATTTACGCTTGAACAGAATAGATTAAATGGAGAGCTTAAAATACGAGTTAATTAAATACGCAATTTTCAACCCTTAGCTGTAATGAAGTAATTACATAAAATGCGTAGTTTCAACTTCTCACTATTTAAACTCAGAGTTAAAAACATTGTTAAATCGTTCGGTATTATCATTTAGTCACAGATAGCGCCTATACGCATCCTACTTAAACTGTACCAGACACGGAACTAAACAGAACGTCGCGGTTTGTTTAAGTAGAAAGTCCCTCATTAAACAGAGGAGTGTACCGGATATGACTAAGCAGAGAGTAAGGTGAAGGCGCGTGGTTGGGACCTACTGGTTACGCCTTGATGACCGGAGAGAGAGAGAAAGAGAGAGAGAGAGAGAGGCGAAAGGAAAAGCGGGTGTTAATAATAGTGGTGGTCCATTACGTAACTCGTATTTTGGGGGGGAAAGGTGCCAGGTTGGTGTCGGTGGGAGTGACTGGGGGTGGGTGGGGTGGAGTTGGTGGGTGGGTGGTTGTGTGGGTGGGGGTAGAGTGGGTGCTGGGATGGGGTGGGATGGAAGTAGGGAGGAAGAAAAGGAGGAGGAAGAGAGGGGTTGTTACACAGAATTCGCCTCTTCTTACCTGTCTTCCATCATGCTAATTAATCGTTCCTAATTACATCCCAACCTCACGAAATTAATTAATAATATCTACGAAAAACTCCTTCCTGTAGTGATGATTAGTTTGTAGTTACGAGAAATGATTAGCACCTCACGACTGACCACCGAAATTACTAAAAGGTCGTGTGTGTGTGTGTTGGAAGGTGCAGATATAGAGGGAAAAATTACCTATGTATTAAAATTACAAATCGTGTGGATATTTACACGGTGAATAAAATTCTTCAGAAAAAAAATTTTATATAGAAAATTATGTAAAATTATTAAGAGCCTTTCACTTTGAGTTCAATTGTTAAAAGAAAAAAAATAATGAAAAGCAGTTAATATGATTTTACTTCAAATAAAATTATTTAAAAAAAAGTTATATAAAGTATTTGGTTAAAAAAAACACACAAAGAGAAAAGTTGTCATGTTACTTTCACCACGACGAAGTGATTATAAAGTAAAGCAAATTAAAGTATAAATAAAAACTACCACAATGACAATATTTGGTTAAGTATTTTCACAGTGGGTAAATGAGACATACTTAAATGGAGTCAACACTTGTATTTTGTTTCAGCTATTTTAACTGAGCAGATCACGTTAAAATCACCGCTATTCATCGTACCGTAACACTAGGCAATAGGTAATTCACTCTATTAATAAACAGGCTTAAGAATACCCTAATTAATAAACTTATGTATGTGTAAATATATCCAGCAACAGTTGCCGGCACTAAAACACATCAAGTGAGGCATTATCATTGAACTTTCCCCTATGACTTGGCAACACTATAGAGCAAACGATATAAAGTGCCCCGCCGTTGCTGTCGTGAACCTGACCTACCTACCTACCTACCTACCTACAGTTACCAACACCCAGATCGGAACTAACAAACTACAAGGTGTCTCAAAAAAAAAAAAATGTATACGAACTCATATACAAATTTTCATGGAGCTCTTGTGATTTTTTTTATTACAGCAAAAACACTGTCCTCACTTGTAGGAGATCTTACAACACCAATAACTGAGGACAATTTTGTTTTTGTAAGGAAAGAATTCAAGTGACCTCCACGGAAATATATATAGCGGTGTGTATAAAATTTTTGACTTATTACAATATTTATGACAACAAAGTGGGAGATATGTCGTGAGTTTTAGACGTCATTTCTCAGTGTGAATTTAGATAACATTCTTGATGATTTTATTTGTTGAAGCTCAGATATAAATAAACTTGGTGTTATTTTCCTCAATCTGAACTATAGAATTTGTTTACGTATCTTATATATCAATACATTTTTTCTGGGTGTTGTCGAGGTGGGAAGGTCTCCACCCTATAGTGTGCTGCTGCCTGGTTCATTGTCTGGCAGTTTACACACACACACACACACACACACACACACACACACACACACACTCAAGGCTGTATACACCCAAGGACTCTGTTGAAAAGAAAAAAAAACGAAAAAAAAACGAAAAAAAAACAGTGATAACAACAACAGAAGGATTTACGTAGTGGTGAGAGAAGAGATTAGAGATAAGACACGAATATTGCTAAAGGTAGGAAGGAGTAAAAGAGATAAAGATAAGGTACAGTAAACAGAACAATGATAAACAACTAACACTGATATAGTTAAGTTTCTTGTGTCTAGACGTCATAGTTAAAAGTCAACCCATCGAGTCATACAGACACTAACTTGCTTAAGAAAAAGAAAAAAACATTACTAATCACCCCTCTTCTTCTTCTTCTTCTTCTTCTTCTTCTTCTTCTTCTTCTTCTTCTTCTTCTTCTTCTTCTTCTTCTTCTTCTTCCTCCTCCTTCACACCAGTAAATACTAGATAAATAGAAATAATAATTCCTTGCCCACTTGTAACCAGCGTCTGGCATCACGGTTCTTCACCACCACCACCACCACCACCACCACCACCACCACCCACTGCAACCCTTACCCATTCCCTTCTTTGGTCATACTCACTCACGATGACGGCCCTATGAAACAACTGGATAATAAACGAATACAGTATAGAGAGAGACAGACAGACTGACAGACACACAGACGGGTAGCGGGACATATACAGGCGGGTAGAAAATAATCCCTTGAAAGTCGTGCCATTAGTTATATATTATTTGTGCTGGCGTCATAGGGACCGGTCATGTTTACCAAGACATACTACCAGCAACACCTGTACTGTATTTCCTCAATACCTGTAGTAATTAGAGTCAACTTATCTTAAGGTAAAAAAAATGACTTTACCTGAGAAAAAAGAGCTTATAGTTTGGTTATAATCTTTAATGAGGGAGAAGGAAGGTAGTTTTTTTTCCCATAGTGGCCAAATCGGAGGTAGTACACACACACACACACACACACACACACACACACACACACACACACACACACACACACACACACACACACACATACTGTATATATAAACATGTAATTTAGGAAAAGAGAGAAATCACAGCAGTCTTTCTCAGTTTGGAAATAAGGAGATCAAGGCTGAAGTAATTGAGGTGAGGAAATACACAGAGAGAGAGAGAGAGAGAGAGAGAATGAATCCTGAACCAGATACAATTACTTCATCATTATCCAAACACAACACACAAAACATCAACTCAGGTGAATAAACAATGACTGGTCACCACCAATATTTGATCACCAGTAGAGAAACAATAGCTGAGGAAATCTAATTCTTTCTCACAACTTCACACACCACAAAAAACAAAAAAAGAACAAAAAAAATAAGAAAATCAATGACTCACAAAACTGGCATGTATCTTATAGTGTTAATGAGTAATAATTGACGTAACAAATGAACGGAGAACAATCATTAATGTGGTACCCCTCCCCTTCCCCCCTCTCCCCCTCCCCCTCTCCCCTCTCCCCACCTCCCCCTCCCACCCCTCCCCTCTCCCCACCTCCCCCGTGTGTATGACTGTCTTTCTATAAGTGTTTTAATAGATTCGTTCAAACACACACACACACACACACACACACACACACACACACACACACACACACACACACACACACACACACACACACACACACACTTTTTACCTTCATTGTTACTGACACAGATTTCTGAACACAAGTTTCAGACAGATTTCCTACACAGATTTTCTCACACAGACATATATTCTCAACCAAACTATTTTCTTTACGATTCTTGTCAATAGATTTTCTAAGACTCTAACAAAATAACAAAATAACAACAAAGATAAATAAAAGGAATTATATTTTATTCATTATTACTGTTGAAAATAAAAGGGATTATATATATTTTTATTATGACTACTCTTATACTTTTGTTAGACACCGGTATATCTTATCTCCTTCAGGTAACACTCAACAAGCCAGTAACCTCAATACAATCACAACAATTCACATAACATACCAGATCATCTAAGATTGTTGAGTAATTTTTTTTTTCCTCCTCTGATCTTAAGAATACTTGCAATAACGAGATTTCTATATTTCATTTATTTCTTCTCTCTCTCTCTCTCTCTCTTCTCTTTATTTCCACTATATTTTCCTCAATATCTATTTTTTGAGGAGAGAGAGAGAGAGAGAGAGAGAGAGAGAGAGAGAGAGAAAATGAAGAATGAGAATCCAAGTTGTTCAGAGTAGCATAAATTGTGATCCTGACCAAGAATGTGGTAGCAGAGGCAATAAGCGGTGTTGAGTGAGAAGCCTGCCTGCTGTACTGGAGTGACCATGAGATGAAAATGAAAGTCCACCGGTAATTTTCTTTTCCTAGATTGAAAGAGAAACACAAAGGAGGAAAACGAAAGATCTCTTATTCTAAAACTTTACGAACTCAATAGATGTTTAATTTATCACTAACGCATTTTGTTTACTTATTCATTTATCTAATTTTACAATAAATTACGTATATCCATCTAATTACGTGTTGATTTTGTACTGGATGTGATTAAAATATCAGATTTACTACCCTATTCTTGTGGCGGATGTGATCGTGTGTCCTAGAAAGGGTAAACAAGCCGATGGAGGCGGGGCTAGAGATGACAAGTGACGGTCGGCTTGCGTGCGTGTTTAACTTCTTCCTCCCAACAAAAAAAAAGGGTGAGGGGGGGGAGGAGGAGGAGGAGGGATTTCTTTCCTTGGCCACGGCCCTCGATTCTCTCGTTAAATCCAGGGTTTAAGTTACTTCACAACTGTTGCTTGTCATTTAAACTGTCACTTTCTGAGGTTTTTGAGGCTGCCGAACTTTTATTTTCTGTGGTGGAGTGACGTCAATCTGAGATGATGTTTCTGTCTTCTATTTAAATACAGTATATATAATTTTTTTTTTTGTATTGCATAGTTGTTGAGTTTATGTTCGATATTAATATTGTGGAAAATAGCTGATTTATTTCTGTCGTTTCTTCTGCCTGTCTGTCTGCCTGTCTCTCTCTCTCTCTCTCATATAGGTCTAAATACAACGAAATAAAGTATGGTTCTGAATTTATCAAATGGAACTCACAAACAAACTACACATAAACAAACAAACAAAAACATAAGCAGCTCACTCAAAACCATGAAAACAATTAAACAAAACCAAATAAAAAAAACACACACTCAGAAATAACCACACCCAAAGAACTTAGTAACACACACACACACACACACACACACACACACACACACACACACACACACACACACACACACCTCTCACTACACACACACACACACACCTGTCACTACAGTCCAAAACCACAGACACCACCACAAAAAAAAACCCCATTATTTACATCCGTGAAAGTAGTTGATAATGTAAAACTGAACTGAAGTGACAATTACTATTTTTATAAGTCAATTCTGTATGACATTTGGCAATATTATAATTACTTCCCCTAAGAAACGATATAAGTAGTGATTTTTTAGGGAATTAGTTAACAATTAAGTAGAATTAGTTAGAATTCTTATGTGATAATTTATTTAGGTTTGTTAATAAGTTATGATTTTATAAGCTGGGTAAAAAAGAGAAAAATTATGAACATAGACAGACAGACAGACAGACAGACAGACAGATAGACAGACAGACAGACAGACAGACAGACAAACAACATAAACAGACAGACAGACAACATAAACAGATAGACAGACAGACAGACAAAGTTACACTCAACCTGTCTGCCCCGGGCTCTTTACCTGTAGTCTTTAAGTGATTGATGAACTGTAACTGTATAGTGACTGTAAGACACATTGTACCTGTATGATGACTGTATAATGTAACTGTATGATGAGTGTATAATGATGACGACTGTATGATAACTGTATAATGATGGTAACTGTATGATGAGTGTATAATGATGACGACTGTATGATAACTGTATAATGATGGTAACTGTATGATGAGTGTATAATGATGACGACTGTATGATAACTGTATAATGATGGTAACTGTATGATGAGTGTATAATGATGACGACTGTATGATAACTGTATAATGATGGTAACTGTATGATGAGTGTATAATGATGACGACTGTATGATAACTGTATAATGATGGTAACTGTATGATGAGTGTATAATATATCTACTGTAACTTTGAGATGATATTACAGTATATATGGTTAATAAAACAGAATTAAAGTAAAACAATAATAAATACAAAATACGAGTAATAGAAGTAACGATTAATATAAAGGAATGATATTAAAAAACAAAATAATATACAAAATCATGAGTTGGCAGCACCACACCTAAAGAATGAATGGGTGGGTGTGTGTACGTGACGTTATGGTCCTTTGGTCACGTGACTCGCCTCATCAGCTGATTGACGAAGAGGGGGTGTGAGGAGGGGTTAAACGAGAGGGGTGTGGGGGAGGGGTTAAAACAAGGGGTGTGGGGAGGAGTTAAAACAAGTGGGGGGAGGGGTTAAAACAAGGGGGTGTGGGGAGGGGTTAAAACAAGGTGGGGAGGGGTTAAACGAGGGGTGTGGGGGGGTGTGGGAGGGAGGGGTTCAAACGAGTGGTGTGGGGGAGGGTTAAAAATGAGGGGTGTGGGGAGGGGTTAAACGAGTGAAGTGAGGGGAGGGTTAAAACGAGAAGTGAGGAGGGTGGTGGGGGAGGTTAAAACGATAGTGGGGAGGGGTTAAAACAGGGGGTGTGGGGAGGTTAAAACAAGGGGTGTGGGGAGAGTTAAAACGAGGGGTGTGGGGGAGGGTTAAAACGGTGGTGAGGGAGGGGTTGGGGTAGGGGTTAAAACGAGTGAAGCGGGGGAGGGGTTAAAACGAGTGAAGTGAGGGAGGGGTTAAAACGAGTGGTGTGGGGGAGTGGTTAAAACGAGTGGTGTTAATGGGAGGGAAGGTTGTAGGGAGGGGGGAAGGGTTCTGATTTATACAAACGTTAGTCAAATATTTATATAAACAAAAATACATAGAAGAATAAATATAATAATGAATAAATTTATAAATAAAAATACATCAGTAATTTATACAATGATTCGGTAATAAAAGATAAAAAATATTAAATAAACAGTAAATAAGTTATTAAAAAACAGAAAATATAACAAATTTATCATATTTTAATTATGAATAAAAAAGATAATTACTTTTGGTATATAAGTTCAATAGATATGTTAACTAGGCCGTTGGGGGTCCTGGTAGAGATATCTCTCTCTGTGTCTCTTTTTCTCTCTCTCACTTTATCTTTCCCTTCCTCTCTCATTTTCTTTTTCTTTTCTTCTTTCTCTTTTTCACTTTCTTTTTCCCTTCTTATTTTTCTTTCTCAGTTTCTCTCTCTCTCTCTCTCTCTCTCTCTCTCTCTCTCTCTCTCTCTCTCTCTCTCTTTCCATTCCACACTCTCTACTGTGATTTCTCTGTCTGTCTGTCTGTCTGTTTGTCTCTCTCTCTCTCTCTCTCTCTCTCTCTCTCTCTCTCTCTCTCTCTCCTTCACTCACTCCTATCCTGGCCTAAATCACTTACGACAGTATGCCCACACACAGTCACTTTCCTTTCCCAACTTTCCTTTGGACAGTCAACACTCAGGACAGTAAGAGAGAGAGAGAGAGAGAGAGAGAGAGTAAACTAAGAACTCACTGTGTTATTTGATCCTGAAAAACAGTTTAAGAATCAACTTTCTCGATTGAAAAAACTCTCTCTCTCTCTTCCACATTATTCTACCTAACCTTGATATATATATATATATATATATATATATATATATATATATATATATATATATATATATATATATATATATATATATATATATGTGTGTGTGTGTGTGTATGGGTGGGTAGGGAAGATGGGTGGATGTGTCTGGGTGAGGTGTGGGTTAGGGGTGAAGGTGTGAATGTAGGTCGGGGAGTGTGGGTTATAGGTGTGTGTCCATGGAGGGTTAATGTAGGTCAGGGGAGTGGGTTATAATGTAGGTCCATGGAGGGTTAATGTAGGTCTGGGAGGTGGGTTTATAGTGCGTCCATGGAGGGTTAATGTAGGTCGGGGAGTGTGGGTTATAATGTGGGTCCATGGAGGGTTAATGTAGGTCGGGGAGTGTGGGTTATAGTGTGGGTCAGGGACGGGTGATAGTGGGTACGGTAGTAGAGTTGACCGCACGATGGCTAGCCAATGTAACGTCATCCCCAAATCTCTGGGTACAAGAACGTATAAATCACACACACACACACACACACACACACACACACACACACACACACACACATGTTCGTGTATGTATCTCTGTGTGTGTGTATTCGTGAGAGGTTAACCATATATTTGTTTGTATGATTGTTATATGCAATTGTGTTTATACTGTATTATGCTACGTGTAAATGTGTGTGTGTGTGTGTGTTGGGATCTCACAAGAGAGCAAAAGGAGAGGAAGAGACAGAACAATGTGGCGCGTTTACTGTCATGTGCTGACATCAACACAACAGTGGTAAACCCTGGCTAAGTGTTGGCTGCCCTTGTTGATGTCTCCTCGTCTTCCCACGTCCTTCATCTGTTATTCTCCTTCCTGTTCCTTCCAGTTATCTTCTCTTTATTCTACTTGATGTTTCTCTTTCTGTTACTACCTGGACTGTCGTATTTACTCTCGATCATGATGGGGTTTCATTTCTGTCTGTCTGTCTGTCTGTCTGTCTAACAGCTGTTGTTCTCTGTTGCAGGTTACTGTTGGTGGCGCTCGGGGTAGCTACAGTTAGAGCTGACGCAGCAGCAGATGCCTTCCACAACAGCTTCCCTCCTGGTCCCGCAAGGTGAGGCACTTGAAAAACTAGTTGAGGGGATTTTAGAAATTAGGTAAGGGATATTAGAAGCCAAGTGAGGGATTTTAGAAAACACATGAGGTATTTTAGAAACCAGGTGAGATAATTTAGAAACCAGATGAGGGCATTTTAGAAACCGGATGATACGTTTTAAAAATTAATTTCTCCCATCTCCTCCAAGAAAATTTTCCAAATTTTCCCAGTGTACCTAATATTATCTACTCCCCACCTTCCTTTATCTCCCCTCTCCCCAGGTAAGTCTTCAGCTCCCAATATACTTACTCTTCCCCTAACTCCCCCTCTCTCCCCCCTCTTCCCCTCTAGGGTCCCAAGTAATGGCCGTAGTCTGTCAGGACCTCCCCGCCGCTCCGACAACAGCCACTGTGCCTTGCTCATCCCTGGTCCGGGCAAGTCCTCCTCCAGAGACCACACCTTAGGAATCTTCAATGGCATCCAGTAAGTCATCATCGTCATCATTTATTATCGTCTCTGTAACACCTGAAACTAAGCTCTCTTTATATCACGTAAACTTCCTTCTGCTACCACCTGAAGGTAATCACTGTGTAGACTTTTCCTCCAAGCACCCCACCATCCTTCAGTAGTATTCAACTTCTCTGTTCCAGAGAATTTCTCACAGAACCAAGAATCTATTTCCATCGCCGGGACCTCCTTCTCTGCTAGCTCCTATAGCTTTTTATATCATTACCCAGTTCTTCCTGTTTGCATGTTTTCAGTAGCTCTTAATTATCTTCCTTATAGATGTCTTTCCGAGAACAATTAAGCATCTGCCCGACAGCACCTAAAAGCTTTCTCTCTCCTCTAGGTCTCCCCACGCTGGTGATGGCTTCACCTGCATCACCTTCCAGTCGGTCGACGCAGCCTTCACTGCAGCCAGGGACCGTCACGGGCTGCCCAGACCTGGTCCTAAACCAGACAAGAACGACTTAGCTAACCTGGGCGCTATTCTCGTCGAAACCACCCGAAACCTGGCCAAGCAGTAAGTGTTGTGGAGTAGAGATGCTTTTATCATAACTATAAAATGTGTCCAAAAGCCCGAATAACTCGCTCTGCATTAGGAAATAGAATCTTGACAAATATTATACATTTTCTGTTGCCGCCTCCTTCAGATACAACCTGCCGAAGGACGTCCTGGTCAACGGCGTCCCGCTAATGGACACCTTCAAGACTATCATCGGATCCGTCTGTCCGGACTTCATCCTTCCCACGAAGTGCGAGATTCAGAGGTGAGCAAAGAGGGCGGGTGGGTTGGAGAGAGAGAGAGAGAGAGAGAGAGAGAGAGAGAGAGAGAGAGAGAGAGAGAGAGAGAGAGAGAAAGAGAGCCATCCCTCACACACCTGTGATTCACCTACAGGTATCGTGAGTACAGCGGACGATGCAATAATCTGGACAACCCAACCTGGGGCTCCATCAACACCGCCTTTAAGCGCCGCCTTCCACCTGACTATGCTGACGGTGAGGCCCTTATCATACACTTCTTTATTTAAGAGTTTTAAGTCGATTCTTTGTATACCTCACATCCTGTTGGATCATCGAATGTTGCTTTTGATTTCTCGGTGATGGACTTGTTTTCTTCTGGTTTTATACTCTTCCTTGCTGCCCTCTCACTAACGTGGCCGCAGTCCACGTCCATCAGAGCACCACACCAAAACACCGACATTAAAAACCCTTCTCCTTCTTCTGTGTCACCACCAGGCATCGACGCTCCTAGAGTAGGTGCCGGTGGATATCCTCTGCCGTCCCCCCGTGTGGTGTCCGCCCATCTTCACCGTGACGAAGGCCTCCACGACCACGCCATCACCATCATGACCGTCGCTTGGGGTCAGGCCATCGACCACGATCTCACCCTCACTGCTGAGACCAAAGGTGAGACGCAGATGACTCAGACTGAAAAGAAAACGTGAACCATTGACTCTATACGCGAGTTACAGTTTTCAAGGATTTTTACTCACCTTCACCCTCCTCCTCAGAGCCACGCACCAACAAGGACCCCAAGTGCTGTGAGGGTCCCCAGACCCATCCCGCCTGTTTTCCTATCCACGTACCATCAGAGGACCCCTTCTACTCCCTCTTCAGACAGAACTGCATCTCCGTGGTTCGTTCCCTCCCCAGCGTTAGATACGGCTGTAAACTCGGTGAGCATAACGTGATGGTGGCAAAGATTTGAGTTTTGTTTTGGTTGAATGAATCATATCTTGGATGTGAATTGTTCTAGGTTGAATTTGGTTTAGACATTTGGAATACAGAGAGTCGGCCTTATAAAACTTTTCGAGAACCTTATTTTAGTGTCATTTAATATCTATTCCTTGGTCTTTAAGTCCTCTCTTGAAAGCGCTTCTATCATCACTTAATAATATAATTCAAAAATATTATTCTCGCCTCTCGCATAATTACTCACCCTTAGCATTAATCCTACTAAAAATCCAAATTCTGAATCTTCTTCACGAATCTTGTCCACGAATCCTCTCATTATATTCTGTTATCAAACGTACACACGAAATTTAACGATGAATCCTGTCCACTAGTCTTGTGTAAGAATCATTTTGTAAGTCCTAACCAGATATTTAACCGATCCTGCTATCCTGCTCATGTGTCTGACTCTCTCGTCTCTCAGGACCCCGAGCTCAGACGAACGAGATTGCCTCCTACATCGATGCCAACTGGATCTACGGCAGTGTCAACAAACACGCCGAAGACCTGAGACTACACAGGGGAGGACTGATGAAGGTGAGAGAGAGAGAGAGAGAGAGAGAGAGAGAGAGAGAGAGAGAGAGAGAGAGAAAGAGAGAGAATCATAAACATATTGTATATAATCATAACCATGTCGTCAACATATCTCCTCGACCACCATCACCCCATTCACTGCCTGTTCCTCTTGTTCCATCATTTACCCATCCACCCATCCGTCCCATCCCTCTCACCAAGTTTCCCACCGCCGACCTTCCCCCCTCTCACTTCCCTCCTACCGCCTTACCCTTCCCTCTTCCACTTCCCATCACCTTTCTCTTATTTCTCCCATCCCACACCACCTTCCCCTTCACTTTCCCACATCCTCTAACGTTTCCCTCTCTCCTGCCATAGTCACTGCCAGTGTTCAGGGAGTACGGGATGAAGGACTTGCTGCCCTTGAAGCTGGAGGAACCTGACGAAGGATGCATCAGGCCCAACAAGGATATCTACTGCTTCGACGCTGGTGACGGTCGAGTGAACGAACAGCTGGTAAGGTCCTGAACGGCATTTATAATTGAAAACCCCCATAGTAATAATTAGATAAGTAAAATTATACTAGTACGAGTGTCAATACTATTACTACTACTACTACTACTACTACTAAATAATAACAATAACACAAATTCTTCCTCACAGCTAGACCCTTTGTACCTTCCCTCCCCAGGTTCTTGCAGTCATCCACACTATGATGATGAGGGAACACAACAGAATTGCCACTGAGCTTTACCGCTACAACCCACATTGGGACGATGGCAAACTCTACCACGTAAGTTACCCTTCCCTCCTCCTTTTGCCTATCGGATGTTTAACCTGTCGTGGAGGTAATAAAGAAGTTGATAGGGGAATCTTAGAGGCTAGTGAGGAATTATATGGAGATTATTGATCGTTCTTGGGATGTCGTAGTGGTTTAAAAGTTTTATATTATTCACTTAATTGATTTTCAGTGTTAGTTTGGCAGTCAGTGGCTGAGGTAGAGAGGCATAAGGACTTCTGGACTGGTTGGAAACTGTTGGACTATTATGAGGATATGAACTTAGCCGTATTTAGTAGATACATATAGCTGGCACGAAACCCAAAACTCCTGGAGTAAATAAACACCGAAACAATTAAAAGAACAAAGGTAAATCGCCAAGGTAACACAAATGAGGTAAACACACCTTCTTCTTCCTGCAGGAGACTCGCCACATCATCGCTGCCATCACTCAGCACATCACATACAACGAGTTCCTGCCTATGGTGTTGGGTAAGGATGTCATGAACAAATATGGACTCATCCTCGAGAAACATGTGAGTACCAGCCACTGTGCGTGAGAGAGAGAGAGAGAGAAAGAGAGAGAGAGAGAGAGAGAGAGAGAGAGAGAGAGAGAGAGAGAGAGAGAGAGAGAGAGAGAGAGAGAGAGAGAGAGTATATTGAGTATTTGAATGTATTTGTTTAATACTGATGTTTACTTCAAGTTCTCAGCAGTGTTAAATTAGGAATATATTTACAGCTCTATCCTTTACTTTTTCCCGCCTGTTCCTTCTTCTTGTTTCTTTGCATTTATTTCTTTATTTTTTTCTGGATTTTATTGTCATTTACTTCTTCTTCTATTTCTTCTTCTACTTCTTCGTCTACTTCTTCTTCATCTTCTTATTGCTCCCACAGTTTATCTTATCTTCTCTTTCTTTGTTCTCCTTCCAGGGTTACTTCGATGGTTATGACCCCAAAGTCGATGCGTCTATGTCCGCCAACTTCATCACCTCCGCCTTCAGGTTCGGTCACTCCCTCCTCCCCTCCACCATCGAGCGTTGGAGCCCCGCCCACAAGTTCATCGGTAAGGGAGCTGATTGGTTTGATATTTTTTAAAAGTCACTGACGAGACAATCTGATTGGTTAGTTAATTAGTCTTAGAACACCTCTAGCAAGTGATCTGATTGGCTGGCTTGGTCTTGAAATCCTATCCATAAGATTATCGGTAACAGGCTGGAAGAACCTCTAAACACACACAAAAACACTCCAAGAATACTTCCTCCTTCCTCCTACACTCAGATAAACGTTCCAAACACTCCTCCCCTCTCTGCCTTCTAAGCCCATAAAAACACCAAGAAAAACTTTCATCTGATCTACACACCTTTTGTCCCCTATAGCATCCCAGCGTCTGAGTGACATGTTGCGACAACCCTACGACTTGTACAAGGGAGGATGGTGCGACCAGTTCATCATGGGTCTTACCAACCAGGTGGCTCAGGCTATGGACGACTCCGTTACTCAGGAGGTCAGTGGGCGTCTTCAGCAGACTCTTGTGGTTATGGCAGTGGCGATAATAACGTTTCTGACCTGAATAACGAAGTTTAATTTCATTGGCTATCTATTTTAGTAAATATCCTTGTACTTTAGCTATTAGTCAAACTCCTTTATCAAGTATTGTCCTTTAGGCATATTACTTCTTCTCTCCTCGATGAACTCCCTCCCTCAGGTAACCCATGAACCCTCCTCCTTCTTCCCTTACAGGTGACAAACCATTTGTTCCAAGAGCCAGACAAGCGCTGGGGTATGGACTTGGCAGCCATCAACATGCAGAGAGGACGTGAGCACGGCGTCCCCTCCTACAACGCCTTCAGGGAGTTCTGTGGTTTACCCAAAGTGTACAGGTTCGATGAGCTTCTGGGATCTATGAGCAACAAGACCGTCCGGAGGTACATAGAAATTTACAGGTGAGTTAATGATGTTTGTAGGT
This sequence comes from Homarus americanus, assembly GCF_018991925.1. NCBI lineage: Eukaryota > Metazoa > Arthropoda > Malacostraca > Decapoda > Nephropidae > Homarus > Homarus americanus. The sequence continues at coordinate 786,496 of NW_024748543.1, forward strand.
GGTATTAGTATTTGTTAATGGGTAATAAAATCGTGATTGAAACATCCTATTGTCGAGGTCTAATACTCTAAATCAGTTATAATACTCCTCTTCCTCCACCCACTAGTTGTTCTTCATACCCTCCACCCACTAATCCTCCTCCTCCTCCTCCTCCTCCACCTCTTCCACCTCCACCTTAACCTCTCTCTCGTCCTCCAGGCATCCCGATGACATTGATCTGTGGAGTGGAGGAGTAAGTGAACGCCCTCTGCCAGGATCTATGATAGGACCCACCTTCAGCTGCCTCATAGGACTCACCTTCAAGGAACTCCGCTTCGGGGATCGCTTCTGGTACGAGAACAGGGGATTCCCGTCCCAATTTACCCTAGGTAAGTTTAAGGTGACTTTAAAGTGAGTTTTTAATCGACTATGGTGCGGTTTAGGGCAAATGATATCCCTTATAGCACCAACTCAGAGAAGATATTGCCTGAGCATGGAGACCAACACGTCTTAGTTTGGCCTATTTCATTATATGTATTTCCTTTTGTATGTAGTTTACATCTTTATATTTGTTCCTAACAATTTTAAAGCAGATTTGTTTTTTCTTCACATTTTTAATTTTCTCATCTCTTCCTTATCTTCATGTCTGTCACAGAACAACTGGACGAGATCAGGAAGGTGAAACTCTCCCGGATGATCTGTGACAACAGTGACGACATCAAGACCATGCAGGTGTACGCCATGGTCCTGCCTGATCATGAAATGTAAGTACTATAGCACCCAGTCATCTTCTGTGATTAACAGTACCAAAGAAGCTACAAGCTTAGAATTCATAAACAAAATTTTCTAAGCTACATTTTCTTGTGTTGTAACTATTACAAACTTTCTCCATGAGGACGATAATATGATATAAATGCCTGAGCATCTTTCAATAAAAACCCTTAAGTGTCCAAATGTTACGGCATTTTTCTAGGATAATATATATATATATATATATATATATATATATATATATATATATATATATATATATATATATATATATATATATATATATATATATATATATATATATATATATATATATATATATATATATATATATATATATATATATATATATACATATATATATGTTTATTTATTTATTTATTTATTTTTTCATAATTTTATTAGCCATTCTTCGTTACACAAAAAATGCTGTTGAAAGCTTATCTTTGGTACATTCAAAGGATGATATTTTGGGTTACAATTTAAAACGTGTGCTGCTTGGCTACATTACAGCAATCCTCGCGTGCCCTGTAACTCCGGGATCCTTCCAAGGATGGACTTGAGCAAGTGGCGGGACCTCCAAGGCACTCACCCCCGCGTACGTCCTGGCTTCTAAGTTGCCCCCAACAACCTCCTATTACTCTTCCTCCTCTTCAACGCCTTGCATCCTAAGCCCCTGAGTGCCGTCGATTTCCTCCTTTTGCTAAATTAAAGGTGGATGTGTCCCTTCTGTCACCACCACCACCTTGTACTGCTCCTCGCTGGTGTCCTACAAAAGGGTGCTGTCCTACCCCCATCCCCCTGTGAGGAGGTCCTCATGGGTGTCTTCTACCCCTCTCCCCCTCCTGGCGAGGTCTTTACAACCCAGTTCCTGCCGCTCGCAGCCTTCACCTTCCTCCTGCAGTGTTTCTCTCCTGTGCAAGACATTGCGTGTACAATACAGTGCTTTACCCCAGCATAGTGACAAAAGCATGAACAATTATATCCCGTTTCGCTACAGTGAATCTTATTCTTCCAGAAAACTTTTTAACTTTATTTTCTGCTGTATCTTAGTGTCCCAGAGCCGCCCCTAGAGAGTGTTCCTCTGGGCCACTTGAGTGTTATCTTTCCCTTACTTAGGGGCTTCAACTCATCTTATAAGCTTCTTCACCGTTCTCATAAGCCCTTCTGAACGCTCACTCTACAGCCTTCCATTTATAAATAAGACCGCATCTATACAGCACCGTAAATATCGTCGCTCCGTCCGTGATATTTAGAGCGACTAAACAAAGCTCTCAGTTATAAGGAGTTCTCAGCCATCTCCCAAGCAGGTGTAGGACCATAGTTCTTGATGGTGTCTTACAACAGATAAGCCTTTAGAATTGATTCTTCAGGACACGTCACACCCTCAATCGACTCACCTGGTTGACCCACAACTTTATAATGAAGGTGTCTGACCACGCCCACCCACTGCTGGTCCTCTCACTGTGTATGGTCCCGGTCAGTCAGTATGGATCTATACACAGCGTCAAGGTCCATACATGTAGTGTGATCCCAGACACGGTGTGTGAGCCTTCGTCACTACATACTACGTTACAAGTTCTATGTCACAGATAAAGTAACTCTACAAAATGTCGTTTTTTACGACTGATTCTATGTAATATAAATCCTAATTTATAGTAAGAAATATTAATATATTATGATTCTATATTACAGTAACATACTTAACACATAGCGAACTTATTCTACAACCTTAAAGTTATACCAACTTACTTACGTAAGGTAACCTGAAAACTACCATTTAATCTCGACGACAAACAAACATACACACACCCGTCCAGTCCTATCTCCGGTTTATGTAATCAGCGTACAGTTTGGGCCAGTTTAAGTTACATACGGTATTGTGGGACTCCGCTCCGCCACTTTTTATGTGCGTTCATCTGTGTACATACTGATAGTTCATACACGCACACACTCGGTGACCATGGACGGTCAGTAACCACTCATGATATCATGTGTACAGAATACACGTACACTAACTGCAATACACACTTGTGCCGTTACCTGTCTGGCGCAGCTCGTCCTAGATTATACCATCTTGTGTAAACACATTCAGACTAACTGTCTCTTGCGCTCCTTGTTCACGCGCAAACTGTTCCACCCCACTTCCACCACCAGTCACACGTTTACTGTCAGCCTAGCGCTTACCAGTCAGGGAAACACTCAGCTGTAAACCGTCAACGCCTGAACACCATCGCCAAGACACACAGGAAAAGTTTCATTAGACCAGAGAGATAACACTGGTGGCCAGGAAGTGAACAGTACGTGACGATAATAAATACGGGAGAACGTGACTAGTAAGTGTATCTACACTACCAATTTTTAACCGTAAGTTCCACTCGAAAATGTTGATAATTTAATACTCAGTTACTGATGCCGTTGACGATAGATACCTTTACATATAGAATGATACATGCTTGAGGTAGGAACATACAAAGGAACATATCAAGAGGTGCAGACCAACAAACAAGGCCCCGTCTGTTGTTCTGTTAGCTGTAAGGTTTCCACATTAAGCCAAGTCCTTTATTGTGTGTGAATTTTTTTTATTACCCATTATAAACTTTAAGTGCATCCCTAAACATGTTTTTGTATTCTTCAACAGTTTCTGTTTAATGTTTAACTGTATGTGTAAAATCAGATATTTATCTCCCCCTGTCTATAGTAACAAATAGGTCCTTATATGTTCCTTAAGGTTTAATGTGTTTCTTCTGTGTCTTTTAACTTGCATGAAAAACTCATTCATACGTTCAAACGTACAATATATATATATATATATATATATATATATATATATATATATATATATATATATATATATATATATATATATATATATATATATATATATATATATATGTGTGTGCTGTAAATATCAGTTAAACGTCACAACTAACCAATTAGTCAGTTTCTGCAATAAGGAAGATCTGTTATCAAGGTGACCGCTCTAACATAATTCGGATTGTATGTATCAACACTAAGTAAGATCGGTTGTTCCGGCCGGCTGACAACTCACAACACTCACCACACACTGCGTCTTCTGTCTACTTTGTTTTTTGTAATGTAAATTGCTTTATTTTTATTTCCCAAGTAAAGAGTGCGGACACAGTGGCGGGATATTAACACCATCATGGGTTGTGAGTCATGTTGTGAGCTCACTGGTCTCAAGTCGTTCTCTTGATCTGTCTGAGGCGTTGTGTTCTCTCACGAGTCTGTTCCCGCCATCTGGTGACCAAGAGAACCCTCACAGGTGGCCCCTACCTCAACCCCTCCCCTCCCCCCCTCCCTCCACCACCATCAGACTGATATCGTTACCTCAGTCTTGCACGCCGAGCTATAGCCTTCTTATCGACGTAATAAAAACTAGAAAAAATTATCTTACACTCTCCAAAAAATAAACAATAATATACACTCTCAGTATCTTACCAACCTCACTAATGTCGCCTGAGACTTTCTATCGCTCGTCTTGTAGCTCACCACCCTGAAGTTCGTCGTGTACATGGCGTCCAGCATTTACCTACAATATTAGTGCCATTTTCAGAGGCATTTTCAAGTTACCAATAACCACTACACAGCCTCTTGCCACTGTCATCATCGACTCAACTTACCGACACCGTCACTGTACACTTGGTAGCATTCTGACGTTATCACTGGTCAATTAGGTGCCTTTTTAAAGAGAGTATATTATCTTTAACTCAGGCTATAAGTCAAAGTGCATCCCTCCCTCCCCCTCTCATGAAACACCCTCAACCCCCCCCCCCATGAGACACCCTTCCCACCCTTCCCACCCCTCTCATAGACACCCCTTCCTTCCTTCCCACCCTTCCCTCCCCTCCCATGAGACCCGCCTGTGATGGAACACATGGTCATCTTATCTTCCTTTCCACCAGACTCGACCTATGGTGAGGGACCTTATAAATATACGGTATATATATATATATAAATATAAATATTCTCCTTTTTATTATAGAATGGGATGTAAAGCGACAGTTTGTACATATTGAAATATATAGTATTTTGCATAATTCAATCTTTTATTCCCTGATCCTATCTACCTACTTACCTACCTACCTAACCTACCTACCTACCTTACCTACCTACCTACCTACCTACCTACCTACCTACCTACCTACCTACCACCATTCCTTCCAATTTATGTTTTATATTAGTCTCGGTGAGATGTACCTACATTCCATCTCATCTCCCCCCCCACTCTCCCCTTCCTCCCATTAACTCCCTCATTTAATATTTTTCCTCCCCCCACAGTATATTCCCCCATACAATAATTATTATCTTTCCTGAATAATGTGATTTCTCCATAATAATATATGTATGTTTTCCCCTATATTATATTGTCTATTCTATGTTATCGTCTGCCCGTTCATAACCTCTCCCACCAACACCTCTTCCTACCCACAATACACCTCCCCCCCCTCACCCACCTACCCACGTTAACACCCACGCCAACCATTCCTCCTCACCTCCTCAACTAACATCAACATTATTCAATTCTCATTATCTTCCTCGCCGCGTCAACCAAGTGTTTATCGCCTGCAAGACCTCACGTAAAGGATAGCTAGCCTCTTGACCTACGAAGTGTTCTTTTCATTCCAACTTACCAACTGGGATATATATATACTCTGGATGCTGAGAAACAGTGACCCCTGGAAGTGAGAAACAATGACCTTGGAAGATGGGAACTACTGACCTTGGATGCTGAGGAATAATTACTCTGGACACTGAGAAAGATTAACCCTGGAAGTGAAAAACAGTGACATTTGGAAACTGAGAAATGTTGACCACAGAAGCTGAGAAACACTAATCTGGGAAGTGTATATAAAAAGTGAGATGAAAAATAAAAATTAATAATAATAATGAGATAAATCAATGAGTGAAGAAAGTGTAAAATTGATAAAATGAAAATAAATCTTCAATCAAAAGGTTAAAAATTATATACATGTGTTGGATAATAAATGTATAATTAAATGTTACTATAATGATACTAATCAGTTAAATTATACGTCCAAGTGAGGTGTAATTATTGACTATAATGATTGTATGTATGAAATAAGATTGAAAAAAGAAAGAAAATTACATAGAAAAAATAATAATTTATGTCCGAATTGTTTTTAAATATCATGGGAGAAGTAATTTCGGGTTGTATATAAATGAGTTTGTGATTATTACAACAAAGAACCAAGTAATTATTTTTGTTTGATCTATAGACAACTTGACATTAACCTACTGACCTAACCTTACCCTAATCTAAGTTAATTCAAGCTTAATCTAACTTAACTTTACAGCTTAATATAACCTTACGCTATGCCAAATCTGAGATAATCTAGTCTGATCAAAGTTGAATTGACGTAACCTGACCATACTGAACTAACCTGACCATACTGAACTAACCTGACATTAAGAGTTATAACAGTGGACGGTCATCTGAACACAACACACACTCAGTGACACTCCTAGATACTACTTAACTCCAAATAGTAATAGTAGTAGTAGCAGTAGTAGTAGTAGTAATGCCTATTAACACAGACTAGTCATAATTTTATCAGCTGTAGAATATTAAACATAGTATATAAGATAATAACTATTGTACAAAGTTTTCCATATAACAAGAGGCTCATTGTGTTACCTTGTCTCGCTCCAGGTACAACACAGCTGTGTCTCCATACAGTCACTGAGTCTCAATCGCTTAAAGGCTCACTGTATGTTCGCGTATTATTATTTTTTTCTCGTGTATCAGTGGGTGGATATCTGCGACACATTATGTAACACGAGGTGAGGGCATACATACATACATACATACATACATACATACATACATACATACATACATACATACATACATACACTGTTCCTAGATACTATTACTGTTTGTGGAAATAGGATCAACATTTATACACACAGTCTATACATACCTCTTGTTATGTATTATACATATTATCAACTGCCTCTTTAATGTGCTTTCATAGAATTTATTTTATTTTTATTAGGAGCACACCTCAGTAGTTTCCGAATATCGAAATATTCTGTTAATAGCTGTGGCGCTGGTCAGTTTTTTGGCGAGACCTCTCAGTCAGTCTTTAGTAAGTGTGGTGTCAACAACAGACAACTAGAAGAAAAATTAAGTAGATTTTCTAACCTTATTACATTTTAAGACCCTGAAGAAACGTGATTTACGGCAAGTGGTGTACAACAACAGTGTACAAAGAGCTTTTCTACAACTTTTATCTGCCCTGAGCTCACTGGACTTCCTCTGCTCCAACTGTGACCTGTTTTGTTCTACATGGTTGCCCCTCTGTGAGCTCTGACTATTCCTCTGGTTTAGTTGATCGCTTCTTCCTGATCTGTCCTTTATGCCATGTTCCAGATGCTTAACTTAACCTTTAACTGTGTTTGTTTTTTAATGTACTTTTTTTATCTATTTTTAACAATAAGTTACAGTATTCCTTATGTCAAAATATAGAGGAGGATATTAAAGGGTAAATTATATATTAGAAGTTGAATTCCTATCTTCTGGAATTAATTAGAAACGTTAAAAAAATAATATTTGTTATAGTTACCCTTACCTCGTTTTTATTTTCTCTCGTGCATGTTTTATAGAGAATATTTGGGACTAACTACACTATATCTTCTGGAATGTGAATCTTCATTGACTTTCTTCTATTTTTTTTAACGTATGTCTGCTTTTTATTATTGTCCATTATGAATGCCTGATACATCCTCTCTATATTGTGTATTGACCAGACATGATTTTCAAATCAGTTACCAACTTAAAACTGTCTAGTTTTTATATAATATTACAAGTTTTAGTTTAATACAGGCATAATTTCATCGTTACATTTTATTTACAGTATTTTAGTATTTACGCTATTTACGGTGGTCGAGTGGATACAGCGATCATCTCCTTTTCTATGGGTTGGTGGTTCGGTCCCCGGGCTCTCCCAGTTCACCCAAAGTGGGGAAGTGAAGGCGGTCGAGTGCAGTACCGGCCATACTGCCTCCTTGTGTACCGAAGGCTTAGTATAGTGTGCTGTATCCACATTGTCCCTAAAGGGCACTCATGCCTATGGGACCCACTTTCAACATGACTTAAATATCTAAGCGTTTTTATACAAAGACCAGGACTCACTCTCAGCAGTGCATCGTCCAAGAGTTAGTGCCGCAGTCAGTGGACGCGACTGGACCTCACAGACTGACTCAGTGGACGCCTGAACAAGTCGACTTTGGTGACATATCTTCAGTTAATTAAAAATAATATTTGCATGCGATTAACTGCTAAACAGATAAAATAATCACTGGATTTAACTAATTGATCTAATTTTAATATTATATATTCATTGTAACTTATCCTTTATAGTTGACATTATCTCACTGACAGACATCTTACCTCTACGATTTCCTCTCCGACAGGCACCTCAGAATGACCCCTGGAAGTGACGAGTCTGGAAGTTAGTTTCCAAGTTTTAAATGCACTCTATTGTATTTCTGTTGACCTAAAGTAGTTTGTCTAAGCCAGTAAACAGTAACTCCAGCCTTACTTTACCTCTTCTCCCGTAAATCCTTAAACAAGATAAACCTCTTTTTAAAAAGTAAAGATACGCAGCCTTCTGGTATAAGCAATCTATTATCATTGTGTTTATTTCCTTATATTTCCTCTTTTTTGCACATCGTTTCTTGATTAAGTGTCAAATAAATATTTTAAATGCAATATGTCCTCGAACAAAAATTAACAATGTTTTTTAGCAGTTATTAATGGTTCTGAATTGACAATGACTCTTTCTTCGACAAACTCTCATACCATTTTGTTCCACATAAGCGTTCTTGATGTATCTGTCTTTTATTTTATATAAATCCACTTGGCAGTCTTGTTGAATCTGTCCTGATTTTTAAACGTTTTCTTTCAATCCAATCTTGTTGAATCTATCCTGATATTTAACACGTTTTCTTCCATTGCAGCCTGAGCCAGCACCTCTCCTTTCCGTACAGCTCGACCCTTCCATTCTCCCTACCAACACCAAGAACCATTTTAAATTCCCTGGTAGCCCAGAATTAATTGACCCAACCTCAAACTCTCAGCCTCTTCCAGATTCTTTCCCTCCGTCACAGCATCTACCTTCTGCAGCACCTCCTTCTGTGTCCTTTGGCGTCTCGAATACCAACCAAGGCCATTCTCCATCATTCGGCCCCATCAGACCAACGTCTGAAATCATCCATATTCCTTCTCATGCTGTCTCTCAGTCATATGGACCACCCCCCCCTCCTCCTCCTCCTCCTTCATCATCCTACGCATCTCCTGAACCGACTTACGGACCTCCACCCCCGATGCCCTCCTACGGACCTCCACCGCCGAAGCCTTCCTACGGACCTCCACCCCCGAAGCCTTCCTACGGACCTCCACCCCCGAAGCCAACTTACGGACCTCCACAGCCAACCTACGGACCGCCATTGCCGGAGCCTGGACCCCACGGTTCAACACCCATGTCTTACGACATCCCCAACCCCCTACCGAAGCCCATCCACTTCTCTTCGGAGGGTGTCCACAACTCCCACGCTCCCTTTCAAGCTCCCTTTGAGTACTGTATAGGGGAATTCAAACCACTTTCACCCTCCTCTCACTATGGCCCCCCGCCCCTCCGGCCACACATCAGGAAGAGACAACAAAACCCGATTAAACATTTCCTGGGGATGATTGGTCTTAAGGTCTGAGCAACAGAGACCAATTGTTTATGTAAATTATTTAATTTTATTGATAACAAATATATATATATATATATATATATATATATATATATATATATATATATATATATATATATATATATATATATATATATATATATATATATATATCTTGATAAAATCACACGGGAAAAGGGAAACAACGGAGCACCTTAGCTTTCGTCTTTATTCAAGACATCTGAAGATGTCTTGAATAAAGACGAAAGCTAAGGTGCTCCGTTGTTTTCCTTTTCCCGTGTGATTTTATCAAGATTTATCTTATCCACGTTTTCATTGTGGATCTACATGATATATATATATGTATATATATATATATATAGTATATATTATTGCGTATAATACTCAAACAACATGTATCAATTGTTTTGACTTATCTGTGGGTTAGATCTGAACATGTCTGGAGTTAACAATACTTAACTTGATCACAATTAAACCATTAAACTGCAACTTATTACCTTATGAAAACTATTTTTTTTAATTAAAATGTTACAAATTAAAAAAAATAAATAAACTAGAAAACAAACAACAAGACATTCCTCTACATGATAATCACCAATGTTTAGGTCTAGTGTAAACATGACGACTCACTGCATGGTGCTGACACGCCATCACTACAGACCATTATCCTTAAGCGTTATCTTTTAGCCTTACACACAGATAAAACACATTTTTTGACATTGATTTAGATGTGCGAACTATCTGTGAAGAACCTGTGTCAAAGTGCTGTGATTGGACGATGGTGTAGCCTGAGTATACTTCACCTATACTTCACCTTTAAAGATGGTTAGAGTTTAAGGATATATTACACAACATACTCAAGACATCAACATACGTAGATATACTTCTCTTTTTAAACCTTTATATATTTTAATATGTTTCTGTGCATGCCTGTACATATATAAATATATATAGTTGTATATTTTTTACTAATTTTAATATAGGTTATATTTTTCTTTATTATTTTTTTAGGCTTAAAGTGTCACATGTAAACGTGTTACTAATAGTTGTATTATGTTTTTTATACATGTTCTCTGCTTATGCATATGTGTACATGTGAATACTCATATATACACCACCTTTTTGTTTAATACGTAAATATATATATGTACGGCAGCGAATAAACTGATCTTATATAAGGCTGTGTATTTTCTGCACCAAATTTCCCGTATATATATATAATAAATCTATTGATTCACTTATAAAGGATTTAAAACCAATTTGTCGCGTATTATAAGTTATTTATTTATTATATGCCGGACATAAACACAGTATTTATTTACAACATATGGCACAGTTAATACATGGATGAAACAGAGAGATGGCGTATATACGTAAACAATGCGTAAACAGAGCTAGCTGAGATGTGGAAATGTTTATCAAGAGAGATGGTGAGGATGAGGAAAAACGTAAAAAAAAATTAGTTAATAGACAGAGATGAAATATGTGTAACATTACGTAAAATGAAGAGAAAATAAAATACAATACTTATTGTTATATATGTATGTGTGTGTGTGTGTGTGTGTGTGTGTGTATGTTTATAAACTCATGTGTGTATGTAGTCGATGTCACAGTATTTTCTGGATTAGTAAACAAAATAAGAGCTGGAATTACATAGTGTTTTCTTAGGATAAAAAAATCATATTATCCTTTTTATGTGCGTGATTAGAGATAATAATAATAATAATAATAATAATAATAATGAATGATAATGGATGATGAAGATGGTTAGTGATAATGAAATAATGAGCAACAATACGAAAATGGGGGAAAACGTGAAAGAAAATGAAAATGACCAACGAAGGATAAAAGAGATCCATGAAAGGAAGAAATAAACATGAGAATATGCGATTAATAAAAATAAACATGAAATAGGAAGATAAACAAGGAAAAAGGACATAAAGATTAAAAATAAAATAAACATATTCTTTAAATTCTGGTATAATGTCGTATTTGTGGTAGTGATGAAGATTATTAAAGAAATATAGATAAAAACATATAAAATAAGATAAAATAAAAGGAGAAATACACAGGAATCAAAACAAGACATGATAAAACAGAAGAATTATATAGAAGGAATAAATAAGAGACATGATATAAACTTGAATAATATTAAGACATTTATATAGAAAACATGATACAAAAAATAAAGAGGAATAATATAATGATACTGTATAATATATAGAGAGAAATAAGAAAAGATAAGATAAGATAATATTGACGAAATATAAAGAGCATCTACAACTCTTTGGCCAGACATGAAACACTGCAGCAGACTCTGTTATGAAATAGTACACAGTTGAATTCATTTTTAATTCTTTCACTACATTTATAAGTTACTATTAAACACTATTCAACAAATGAGATACGTGTGACCCATCATTTATATATCACAACAGTCAAAAGTGAAATTTCTTAAGTAAATAGTGGTAGTTACTTATATACTTGAACACGTATAAGTGAACTGTACTTTATAGTGATATACTAAGGTAAGTTATTTTTATTATTATTACTATTATTATTATTATTATTATTATTATTATTATTATTGTTTATGTAATTGCATTCTTTCTTAAGTAAGGTTCATATTTATTCAATAGGTAATCGAGCAATAGTTTTGACATGTCATACAATAGGAAGATCTGATTTGGATACGATTTTGACATATGTTGATTTGAAAGCATTTAGCTGAGAGAGTGACGTGATAATCTGATAGGTCACAAGACAGATGTAAAGCATTTAGACATCGAGTGATTTAGAAATTGTTAAAAAAAAAGACTCTAAGACTGACATATCGTAATCTGACATCTCTAAAACCTGACATCTCTAAAATCTGATAACTCTAACTCTGACACAAAGCAATTAGAAGTGACTAAATCTGAACGTGATTTTAGAATTTGACACATAGAGGCTATAAGGAAGATTGTCAATATCCCACACGTACTGCACGCAACACTGACAATGTTCATACAGGTAAGTAATCAATTGAATACGTCTAGACAGCTGGGTTTGTAAGCTTATATACGACAGTTATACTAATACACTGGACGAAATCGTATGACTGACATCTATATACCTTGATATACTGTGAAGTTTATATAATAACAGATATACTAGACACTCTTTTACATAATTCAGGGTTATATGTGACTGGTATTTGGACTGGAGGGAAAGTTTTTTCTTATGGAACTAACTGTTTTGACAGGAATTTATTAACTGACTGGATTAGAAAGAAATTGGAGGTTATAGGAGTAAATTGACAGTTCGTTTTGACAGATAGAGAACTGACAGGTGGAAATTTTACAATTCTAACAAGATTGAAGTCGGAAATTAACAGACTATTTTACCATAGACAGATAAAAGAAAAAATATTAGAGGTTAGAATAGAGAGCTTGAAGGAAATTTGGATAGGGAGTATTATATATGTTTGTATATACTGTATATATATACAGTATATATATATATATATTTATTTATATATACTTACTTGGAATATAATCTAAATGGACTAGGGATTGTATATCGTGACTGGATTGACCCAGATACGCTGAGAAGACGTGTGTGTGTGTGTGTGTGTGTGTGTGTGTGTGTGTTTCGTGTGGATAATTTCTGCTTGTGATCAGGTGATGGGTGAAGAGGGTTGGGGTACAGTCTTATCTCTCTCTCTCTCTCTCTCTCTCTCTCTCTCTCTCTCTCTCTCTCTCTTCATCAGCAGGACCTCAATACAACATCACAACGATCAACAACACTACAGGAAGCCTTGACTGAATCTATAACTGTATCGGATGAAGTGACTGTAATCTCATTCACAAACGAGAACAGAACATTGAAGGAAATACCGAATGAATAACAGTGAATAACAAGAAGAACACAGAGGTGTCCTTATACTGAGGAAAATCTGTATCTATTGGTTATTCATACATTTATATTTGATAGGAAAAAAATAAGTATTACCCGCGCTAAACACTGAACATTAATACAAGCAAGGTGAGAAAAGTAATATCATGTAGTAAAATACGATAAAGATAATGCTAAGTAAATGATAAGAGCAACAGATGATAAACGAGAAATGACAAGAGAGAACAAGTCTCATAGGTTAAACAAGAGAAGGTAGTCATTAATCATAAATTCTTTGAGTCCACAAGTAAACAAAGATGTTTTTATTTTCGTTAATACTCGCTCACTCATACCATAGTGTAAACATTAGTTCAGTTGACCGGGTAGTGTAGTTTAAAACATTCATTCATGCCTTTGTTTATGCTGATCAGCTGACTCTATTTATAATCTTTCAGTTATATTGTAAACATTAACCAGTGAATACGTCATTTATACTCTTGTTTACGGCAATGGTAGTATCTGTGCGGGTGAATGGCCGAGGGAGTTAGGAATTATGCACTTGGAGAAACACAGGTGGAGAGTTGGAGGAGAGTAAATTGCTTTTAAGGAAAATATTTTAAGGTGTATGTAGGTGAGGAAGGGAGAGGGTGATGAGAGAGCGGTGGTGAGGGAAGGAGGTAGTAAGTGAGGGATGGTGAAAGAAGAAAAGTGGTGAATTAAGAGGAACATATAAGGAAATGAAAGAAGGGAATAATGGAATGAATGGAGGAAATTAAGTATCTAAAGGGCCCCGTTATACACGCACAGCCCGGCCCATCCGGCAAAATTGCACGTGTCTGGGACTGATTCAGGCCAAGATTTTTGCCCGCTTAGGCGCCCTCTCCGGCCTGCGCTGAACCGTGCGCAGGTGTCTGGGTAACCGCTCAGGTCAACGCTCAGTTTGATGGCAACAGTGGCAGTGATCGGAGGTGTGCAGTTGGACTCAGTTCATAGATATTTATAGAGAAAACACCTCTTTATGGAAGAAAAAAGTAAGGAATATTCTAACAAGGTTAAAAACTAATGCAGCTTACGATTTATTAAGTGATAAAAGGAAAGGAAAGACACATCAGCCACCTGTTGTAGGAAACCGCAGAGTGGCTAACAACCACTCGTGTGGAGGAACGACTATCCGCATACATGTTGTTTGCCTATTAACGGACACACCAGAGACAACACCTTCAGGTAAGTCTACTCGTCCATCCTGAGGTACTGAACTAATCTCCTGTCTTTAATCTCATTTCATCTAATAATGACGTAAAAGATAATCCGTCCCTGTTCATTAACCACTATCTCTTTTTCGTCCATTTGGTTCCGTCTTTCCTTGATAAAAACTCTACAGCAACTGCCTCAACTGCGAGAACATTCAGCTCCTCGTTACTGAGTAGAGTGTCCATGGGTGTCCGCGAGCGATCTTGTCCTAGGCGTTCTTAGCGTGTATGGGGGACTTAAGAAAGAGAGAGAGAGAGAGAGAGAGAGAGAGAGAGAGAGAGAGAGAGAGAGAGAGAGAGAGAGAGAGAGGTTACTAACACGACACAAGGACCTCACTCTTCATAGCACCATCAATAACAGTTAACACATCTACTATCTGGTCCTGAATCAATTTATTTTAACATTATTTTTTTTAATAGTTTAGTAATAGTTACATGACTCCTCAACACATCACCTCTTAAGTGTTGTTTCTTCTGTAGTCCTTTTCTTGTCTCTTTTATGGATTTACGGGTTTTTTTTTATCGCATCCTTAACACAATTCTCGCTTGTTGTTAATTCCAGTTTATGTTCTTTTTTATTAATGGCCTCTTTGTATCTAAGCACTTTATTGACACTACCACATATTTTTTTATATTTCTAAGTAACATAGTTCTAAGTGACATGGCGGTAAAGTAAGGTTCGAGGTTAGTTTCCATTACGACACTTACAATACTATTTTTATTCCCTCGTTTTTAACTGTTTAAGTAGAACAGATATATACACATTTTTATGACTTTTGGCACCGTTATGTAGTCTTCATGTTTCATTTAAGCACCGTTATATTTCGTCTTATCTACGTCTGACACTACAGTAATGATTCATCCTTTGCGTCACTGTAATATTTTTGTGGAGTTTTGTAACACTACAGTAAGTCATAAATTATCAATATAAATTATCTTTATTATCGTTATCATCCTTATCATAACCACTATTACCATCACAGTTAGAGCTGCTTTTATTATCATCCTCACCATCATCATCATCATTTATTTCGTAAATGTCATTGTCACTGTGTCACAAGTACTATTATTGTCATTCAACACTACCTATTTTCTGAAGTTATCATCGTTTGCCTTGACAATTTACCATTTTCTTTGACACGATTTTCTTTGGTGGCCATTTTCTGTGACGATTACCTTTGGCGACATCCCTTTTCTTTAGTAATAGCTAATGTTCTTTTGTGTGTGTGTTAGAGCGACAAGAAACAACACTTTCGAATCTTGTGATAAAACATAGTGTTTATAGGGTCATATTTTGCCAATAAACCTCCTTTCTGACAGTTTCCTTCATGTATGGTAGAGTTACGCCTGAAATCACAATCTAAGACTCACCAAACGTATCTACTTCCAACTTCTGTACTACTACTTTGCATTTTCTTTTTCATACTTTTAACATTATTTATAGAAGGAGAACAGTCTCTTCCGTTTTCTGTTCATACTAAATATATTACTAGGAAGGGGGAACAGTTATCGTGCTAAGAATAAAAGTTTTCGCCAGAGAGCAAAAAAATAATGTAGGTAAAGACTTAGGCCAACTTGCATGTGTTGGCCTCTGCACTTTGATAATATTATCTCCTGAGATTAGTTATGCATTGGAGACTACTCCTTGAACACAATCAAATTAATGAATAAAAGTGAAGCATTTCATATTCTAACAGGAATACTGCAGTTTCCTGTAGAGATCATCGTCCCGTTTTCTATGAACATCTTTCCATCCAGCATCCCGTGTTCTGTGAATATATTTCCATCATTCTCAGACAACAACTTTAAATGTCCCTGACTCTCTTTCAAGTAGGAGCTACATGTTATCTTCTTCTTTTATCCTTTCACTGTCTTTTCTTTTTCTGGCCAAATGATCATCCTACTTTCTACAGCAGTGTTAGTTATCAGCTTCATGTTGTCTTCAGGTGTTGCTACAAGTGCGACAGCAAAGTTTGTTGTAGTACTTGAGACGACACAACCTCGCCCGGAACACCAAGTGGCAGTTCTTTATCCGGTCTATACAAGCTGTTGGGAGAGAGCAAGAGAATGTATAGTGTGTGAGATAAAATGACAAACCGGACGAAGAATTTTGACAACCCTACCGAGACAACAGGAATCGTAGTGTTCATTTTGGAATTTTTCGACTCCATCCATAAAGATTTAGTTTTTTTTATTGTGTGTACAGGTCATTTGTTGTATACCTGCATTGTATATCTATCTATCTATCTATCTATCTATCTATCTGTCTACAAGATTTATATTTTAGGAAGATGTAACCACAATACAAGGGTGTAGGACAGTATATAAGTGTGTGTGTATGTGTGTGTGTGTGTGTGTGTGTGTGTGTGTGTGTGTGTGTGTGTGTGTGTGTGTGTGTGTGTGTGAGTGTGAGTGTGTGTGTGTGTGTGTGTGTGTAAGTGTGAGAGTGTGTGAAAGGGCGTGAGAGTGTGAGTGATCAAATGGACAGGAAACCAAATACATCAACCACACTTACTAGGTTTATCAATGGCCACCGGGGTGTCTTCTTTATCGTTATTCTCCCCCGTTGATCCAGTTTTATGTTGCCTCTCCCTGTTCTTCTTCCTGTCCTTCTTCCTCTTCCTCTTTTTCTTCTTCTTCGCCTCCTCCTCCTCCTCTTCCCTGTCCTCATCATTCTCTTCCCCATCCTCGTCATCCGAGATTGATTCGTCTCCTTGAGCATCCTTGTCGGGTATAACATTGATGGCACTTCCTGTTGTCTCCTCCACCACTAACTCATTCTCTTCCTCTCCTTCTTCCTCTTCCCCTTCCTCCTCCTGCTGATGGGTTGTACGGTCATCGTCAGTAGAAGCAGCAAATGCATCGTCCTCGTCCCCATCGTCATCTTTATCCACAGGTCTCTTAGTGATAGAGTCATCGTCGTCGTCTTCGTCATCTTTGTTTAGGTCCTCTGATGATGGGGCGGCCATCTCCCCTCCTGTATGGACAGAAAGAATAGAGAACATATAGAAAATTGGATAGAAAAGTGATGAAAAAATAGGCAAAAACATATAGAAAGTGGTTAAGAAGTGAAGAGGTGAAGCGTTGATAGGTGGATGAATCCGATAGAGAGAGAGAGAGAGAGAGAGAGAGAGAGACTCAACTAGAATAGAAATATAGATACAGAGGAAGAGAAAAATAGATCAATAATCCCAAGGACACATTAATAAACCGATAGACATATAGACAGAAGCTAATATTCCAATACAAATACAAAACAAAGACTTTTTTCTCACCAGTCTGTGTCTCCTGACTGCCTCCTGTCGAACCCAAGCGCTCACCAGGGCCAGGAGGAGGGGTGACGGAGGCGTTACAGGGGTGGAGGTGGCAGGGCTGGCGGGTGTCCGGTCTGGTGACGTTGTAGCAATCGGCTGACGGATTTTTGTTGGCGTGAAGACAAGTTACCTCACGACGCATGACGCCTCCTTCACACGACGCCGAACACTGCGGGGAGGGAAGGGGCTGTGATCAAAGAGAAAGGGAGAGTATGATACAAATACTGAGAGAGAAAGAAAGGGAGAGAGAGAGAGAGAGAGAGAGTGAGCACGGACTGAGAGGGTATCTCATCAGGGTCTAGTTTAAGGTGTACCTATGCTTACATAAGACCGTTCACAGGTATTCAGACTTACCTGGGACCACTCGGAGGTGTACCAATCAGGTGTACAGGGCTGGCCGTTACACTCGCGGGAGTCTGGGGGTCGAATCTCCAACTTACACTGGGAGTCCTGCGTCACCCTCCATCGCTGGCGGCTGTACATCACACACAGAACAGAGCGAGTCTCCCTCCCGCTGCCACAGTCCACGCTACACCCTTCCCACGGCCCTGTGACGGTGGGAGGGAGAAACATAATACACACACAATAGAGAGAATTCATATCACCATGAAACACTACAGTTTTCTTCCTTGGGGTTAGGTTATGTTCGGTTACGCTAGGTTATTGAATTCATTTTATTCAGTACCCACCTATGAACCACTGGCCGCCACAACCACTCTGGCCGCTGCAGGGTCTGGAGGCGTCAGGCTTGGTGGAGGCTGAACACTGACTTTCCGGCACCTCACCTCCCGCCAGGCAGTGAACGCGCCTTGTCTGCACGCCCGTCCCACACGACTCTGAGCACTGACGCCCGTGCACGATAGGACATGATGGTGATGGCGTTTGTTGCCATGGGCACACGCCAAGACGCGTTAGTTGTCATGGGTACACGACAGTCAGGTGGGAAGAGAGGAAGACACAGTCGTCATTAATAGTGTAATTAAGAATTTCGAATACTCAGTGTAATTAAACAATTAGCACATCAAAGCACAAACTTACATTCAAGAAGCAATATAAAAGAGTCAAACAGGTCATTGTTTACGTTTTTATGAAGGTTACAGCAGACTAAAGTTCACTCGCATTCTCTATCTACCTGCAGTGGCGGGAACTCACCTGATCGGACCAGCTGGAGAAGAACCAGGTGTTGGTGGCGCAGGAGCCCATGTCACACACCTGTTCCTTGACGGGCCTGGTGGTGGCGGTGCACAGGTCCTCTTCTACAGCCACCCCGCCCACCACACAAGTCACCAGCCTCTTGCGGGTCCCCAAGCCACAGGGCGCCGAGCAGTTGGACCAGGGCCCCGCCTCCCACTCCGGCGTAGTGCTGCTGCAGCGACCTATTTCACACACCTGTGTCATGAGGTGGTGTGATGAGTGACAGGTGAGTAGTGCATAGGAATTAGATTATGTTAGGCCCACCCCTCCAAAAATAATAAAACAGCGGAACTATTCGCTCCACTCTCTCTCTCTCTCTTACCTGCGAGGTCGGGACGGTAGATGGGGAGAGACACGCCCCCTCTGGCACCATCATCGTCAGGATCGGGGACACCACTTGTTTGCACACCAGAGGGCGGGTCTGAACACCCATCCCACACGTGACGCTACAAGGGCCCCACTCCCCCGGCATCCACCTGTAGGGCGGAGGGGAAGGGGTGAGTTAGGTATGAGGGGTAGAAATGTCTTCTTGTGAGGAGGGAAATGAGTTGTGCGAGAGGAAAGAACTTAACGGAGGGGGGAGAGTAGCCTTTAAAGCCTAACACTCATTTACTGTTTATATAACCACAAGGAAGTACCACACATGGGAGTACCACTCAAGGGAAGTGCCACACAGGGAAGTCTACACAGGGAAGTCCACACAGAGGAAGTACCACACAGACTCACGCGGCTGGGCAGGGCGTGAGGTTACACATAGCGGTGCGTGTTTCAGGTGGTATCAGGTGACCACAGCGACGGTCAGGCACCACCTTCTTGTTTCTCTTCCGCTCACACGAGAGTATCACTGTCTGGTTACCTGTGAGGGGCAGAGTGAGTTGTGAGAGAAGAGGTGGTGAGGGAGAGTGAATGGTAATGGTGGGGTTGAAGGTAATGGTGATGAAGTGTTTCTGCTAAAAATTATTCCATTATTTCCTATATCCTTCTCATATTATCATTTTTCTCTTGTCCTTCCATTTCTCCTTCCCGCCTCACCCACACACAGGATCACGAACAAGACTCAACGAACACCTTTAGTGACGTACCTCCACCACAGGGTCGGGAGCAGGGAGTGAACCCTTTCTCGGCCCACTGGAATCTCGAACCTCTCTTCCTGTGTCGTCCCTTCCTGTCCTTCTCCTGGTTCTGCTTCCTACCCGATAGGACTCCAGAGGCTCCGTCCTGCTGTTGGTGGCGTCGACGGCTGCCCTTCCCTCGACGCCTTGGGGGCCTTATGGGGACCTGGAGGAGGTGGAGTCAGGGTATGAGGGACTGATGTCCCTCATACCTGTGTAACGCTGTGTGACATTTAAGATCGTATCATAATAACCAACGCCATCTCGAGCAGTCAACAGCGCCTGGCAATCTCTTCCCATTATCTACAATGACATGCATATGAAAGGTTCGTCAGGCAAACGTTCGGTTGTCATCTGCCTGTACTGGTTCTCTCTTGTGTTTCTCAGTGCGAGATGGGAAGCAAAGAACTCCTAATTGATAGTAAGAGCATTTTGCAAGAGAAATTCTTTGTCTGGCCATTAGAACCTATATTGTTTAACCCCTTAGAGGGCAAAATATCCCTTTGGTATTTTATTCTGGCTAGTGTGAGACGATTTTATTAAGATGAGAGAAGCCCCTGCCCTCTAAACGACTAATAAACACTAAAGAATTTCTACAGAGTTTACCTTCCTGGAATAACCCTGAAATCTCTTTTTATTTCCAAAAAGAAATGCGTGTTAGAACGCTGGAATCCCTGGGACACTGTGTACCCATAAGAAGGATCCCAGAGACCATACATATCCCATTGAAGCATAATGAACACGTACTGTCCTGTTGTGTGTTGTGGAGGAGGGAGAGACATTGGGCTGCGTCAATTGGACTCCTGGGTCGAAGGGAGACTTGCCAGGAATTTTTCGTCGACCTGTAGAGATAAACACATGGAATAGCGTGACCCATAAGTTAGGAATCAGCCCTAAAACCCCTTTTTGGATCATATAAACTTTGAATACAATAAAGGAGAGAATAGACCGTAGTTGAATAAAAATATAGAGATGATCGACGCACGCTGATATGAAAAATTTATTAAAAACATAAAGTAAATCACGCAAAGAAATAATGTGAAGTTGCTTGGATTTTATCAGTATAAACTCATGGCTTTACCAAAATTAAGTTTCTATAAATTATTTAAAGTCTTAGAAGACGTTTTTGTGTCGTTTTGGTTATATATCAATAGTTCTTAAAGACACATGTCAAACGGTACATGAAAATGAGGCAATTTTTACCTTGGCCGAGTTTAGCGCCATGTTGATGCCGTGTCCTGTGTGTCTCTGTAGGCGTGGCCGGGGTGGTCGCCTCATGAGGAGGACGTCTGTGGTGCCCAGAGACGCCACCTGTTGGAGGTCGTCTTCCTCCGGGGCTGCCAGGCCGAGGGATGGCGATGGGCCTTAGAGGAACACTATTCTTGGGAAACTCCGGAGGGAAACCTATGTCTCTGGATGGCGCCACACCCGACGCTCCTTCTCTGTCATGGGTTCCACCGTCCAGGCCTCCTCCGTCACTCCTGCCCTGCCCTGGGTATCTCTGTCCTACACCAGAGGGCACGGATCCTCCCCCAGGAGCTCTTGGGTACTGTTGGCCCGGCAAGAAGGGCGTCCCTAATGGCACTCCTCTTCCACCATCCTGCAGGCCATACGTAGGACTCCAGGGAAGGGGGAGAGACCCTGTGGTCTTGGTGGTACTTCCTAAGGGCGTGATCGGCTGGCTGTGAGGAGGGACGCCGGGAATCCCAGCAGGACCCCTGGATCCTACATTCGTCGAGGGATCAAGAGGAACTCCCAAAAACGGAGAGTTATTCCTCGACGATCCTGAGGGACTGGTTCCTACACTTCCCTGGGGATTGATGGGAGAAAAGAGGACGCCGCTGGAGTTGAAACTGACCTGACCACCTTCACCTCCTACAGCAACGGGTGTCAGGACAGGGTTGATGGGCCCGAAGGTCCCACCTGGGATTCCCGTGTTTCCGGTGCCGTAAGGATACAGACTCTGGCCACCTGGATTCACACCAACTGAACCCGGATTTCTGATTCCGAAATTCGGGTTCCGTGAACCGATATTTGGATTTCCTTGAGGCAGAGGCTGGAAGGGCGTCAATTGGCCTCCTCCCATATTGGGCCTTAGACCCCCAGATGGGGTCCCCAGGCCTCCAGAAGGAGGTGTCAGCCCACTCGAAGGAGCACCGCCAAGATACTCCGGCAGTGGAACTCGGTACTCGTACTTGATCCCCGGGTTGGGACTCTGTGAGATCAACTGTTAAAGAAGTAAGACGATCATTAGTAGATTATCTGCCCTAATCCCTTCACTACGGGGACGCTACTCTCAATATGTGGTAAAGTAAACACAAGGAATGGTCTTCATCTCTGAGAGTTGTTAATTATTAACAGTTTTTCTCCACATTAGTCACGTTTTCTGGGTATCTAACTGTTTACTAATTTTCTAATTTATATTTTTACCTACTAAATGTACACACACACAAACATGATCATAGGTTCATTCACTCATTTATTAAACAGTAATACAGTATGTAAATAACACAAGTAAATAGCTACACCAAGATGACCACAGGTTAGCAAGATTCACCATAAAGTCGATAGGCTGTGTGAGAGGTCCCGGGGCTGAGAGCTGCTCGCCGTGGTCGTCGCTGGAAGGGGTGTAGAGGAAGGTGGTGCCGGCCGCCTGGTACTGCCCCGCTGCCTCGATGTCCCAGTTACCGTTGAGGACATAAGTACCGTCTGACCGTCGCAACGCTGAGAGGCAATACAAAGTTATAGTATCATACACACACAAAGCATTCCTACGCTACCATAATAATGTGGGACTTTACTTAAGTTTCTTTACACTGCTCTACTATTATTACGTAATTTTTCATTTTGTCTTGTTTAATCTAGTATGTAGATGCTTTGTTCCTTCATCTAAATTTTATCACTAAGACTCCTTTCTTAATATTCCTTTATTTAACACAACTTTATTCTTCCATAATTAAACTCCCGCTGTTTAAACGACAACTTTCAATCTTACCGTTTAAACTTGTTTGTGAACACCGACTTTAAATTCCGTCTTTTAGATAACTTCCTGATATTTATTACACTTATGTTCTCACACTAATTAACAAGAAAGGCACTATATTGGGCTGGTTATACGGTTTTATCTCTCTGGGTTTTGCTCTACTCATAATAATATATTTTTATCGAAGTTTTCATACACCAGACACTAATACTCAGTTACCCATAACATACTCTGTAATAAAACTGTAAAAGAAAATGACTACTCTTTGGTGGATAACTACATCATTACGTCTCCAAGTTAAAATGGTATTATAAAGACGGAAATTAGGTAATGGAATTACTATAATAACAAAAAAGCTTTAATTAATTTCAATAGTTGATAATAAATTATGTTATTGTGCATTATAACACTTCTATTACCTAACTTCCGCCTTTATTATACCATTTTAACGTGGAAACATAATAATGTAGTTATCCATAAATGTTCTGAAATAAAACTATAAAAGAAAATGAATATTTTTGGGTGGGTAACTACATTATGTCTCCACGTAAAAATGGTATCATAAAGACAGAAATTAGGTAATAGAAGTGTTATAATGCACAATAACATAATTTATTATCAACTATTGAAATTAATTAAAGCTCTTTTGTTATTATAGTAATTCCATTACCTAATTTCCGTCTTTATAATACCATTTTAACTTGGAGACGTAATGATGTAGTTATCCACCAAAGAGTAGTCATTTTCTTTTACAGTTTTATTACAGAGTATGTTATGGGTAACTGAGTATTAGTGTCTGGTGTATGAAAACTTCGATAAAAATATATTATTATGAGTAGAGCAAAACCCAAAGAGATAAAATCATATAACCAGCCCAATATAATACCTTTCTTATAATTAGTGTGAGGACATAAGTGTAATAAAGATCAGTAAGTTATCTAAAAGACGGAATTTAAAGTCGGTGTTCACAAACAAGTTTAAACCGTACGTTGTAAAGTTGTCGTTTAAACAGCGGGAGTTTAATTATGGAAGAATAAAGTTTGTGTTAAATAAAGGAATATAAAGAAAGAAGTTTTAGTGATAAAATTTAGATGAAGGAACAAGACAATTAGGCTAGATTAAACTAGACAAAATTTAAAATTCCTTAATAATAAAAGAACATTCGAAAAAAACTTAAGTAAAGTTGCACATGATTGACTACCATAGTACTGTATCTCACCACATGGTATCCTTACCTACCATAGTACTGTATCTCACCACATGGTATCCTTACCTACCATAGTACTGTATCTCACCACATGGTATCATTACCTACCATAGTACTATTAATTCCATGGTGAGAGTTGTTGTGATAATAGAGAATATTTAATGTTATGCATGACACATTTTATTAATCCCTGGTCTTATGGGGACAGCTAAATTCTGGCAAATACTACACTACCCAACCCCGCAGCCCTACTACCCCTGCCCTGTACCTCCGTTCACGTACTGGTTACCCTCTACAACTACCCTACCACCCTCCTACCCCAACCCTGCACCCCTATCTCCCTGCCTCCCTCCACTACGCTCTGCTAGCTTGGGTATAAGTAAAAATATTTTACTTGTGAGGATTAAGATATATCTAACAGTCTTGTGCCGGAAACTCGGAAAACCCGGTAAGTTATGGGGATACACAGGCGCCTATAACTCACCAGAGAAAACGAAAATTTCTCACGGGTAACTTTGGTGAAAATAAAGTGACCCGGCGGACACTCGGAAGATTTATTCTTAAAGTATAAATATACTCTGTGGAGATATACACCAGATTATAGGTGAAAGTTTAAGAACCGTTTCTACTGCTGAAACCTAAGATAAAAGAACCAGAAAAGTAAACTGATCCCAATTGATTATCCTTCCGTATATTATATTATATATCCAATACATATAAATAATGTACCAAAATATCACATAAATAGTTTTAATATACAATATATCACGACTAGCTACTAAGCTGTCATGAAGTGAAGAGAAGAAAGAAGCAAATAAGTTTATTGTTTATATTTCTCACCAAAGAAGTTTTTCGAAGGTTTCATCTCGGTGATGGTGAGGTTACACACCCCAGCAGGCACCGGCGTGACCAGAGAGTAACCATAGGGAAGCGGCGACCTGGTGAAGATGCCTGTAAGAGGGACACCCCGTGAGAGACCTAATATGGGCAGTTTATTTTAGTTTTTATCACATTTCTCAAGCATTATTTAACAGTTTAGTAAAATTTAGATACCACAAAATACTGAGATGATCCCGAACTAATATCTAGTGGTCGGTTAAATTAGTCCCAAGTGTAATAGACTGAACCTAAACTAACCATTAGGCCTGAAGCTCATGTCTAATGGTTAGGTTAAGTTTTGGTCGGTTAGGATATGGGAGTATTGGACCAACAGCCGTCATTCTAATAGGACCTGCAGGTAGAATATCTTTACTCACCAGATATAATTCTACATAGGTTCCTTTCCCTGGAGCAGAGGGCGCAGGAGGGCGGGATCCTGCCTAGGTGGAGTCCCTGGAGGGACTGGTGAGAGCCCAGCTTCGCCGCCTGCAGGGAGTGACCAGAACGTCCTCCTTGGAGCGCCTCGGGTTTAGGGAGGCTAGCAGCGGCTGCCAACTTGTCCTTCGCCGTCTTGAGGGACAACAACACGATGAGACACATCATAAAACAAAAATCTGACAGTAAAATCCACATTCAGATAGAAATGACGCTGATTTTTATCTGCCTGTCTCTATAACTCTGTATCTGTCTTTGTGTTTATCTACTGTTTCTGGTGTGTGTGGGTGTGATTGTGTTTGGGCATGGAAGTGTGTATGTGTGTGTGTGTGTTTTTTTGTGTGGGTTAATGTGTGGAGTTTATGAGTATATGTGGACTGTATAGCATAAGGAGCGGCCGATACACCCATGACCGCCCACATATAACCGCCCACCCACACCCATAACGTGTAAGCATAAAGGTAACAGCTTCTGTTTATAACTTCTGGCAAACATAACTACTACACAACAGTTCTCTCCCTAGATCAGTACCCTCCCTGGTGCGTCACTTGGGTCTCAGCGATATGACACTAAAACTCCAACACTAATATTATAAGACCAATCACAACGCAGAAAGGAGGCCTAAGGGGTTTGTAAAGACGTTTTGATTGGCTGGTGAAATAACTATGAATTACAGGTGAGCTTTCTCTAAAGAATTGAGTTTAGTTGAAGTTGTGTGTGTGTAGAGTGAGGACGCAACTGAGAGACCGTGAGGATAGCGGCGGTGCAAGACGACAAGGGCCATCAGTTCAAAAGTAAGTGTTAATCCTGTTCATCGTACGAGTATATGAGCAAGGCGGTCCATCCCTGGCGTAGGGATTTAACATAGAATTAAACATTGTGTCCTGTTTCTTATTAACATAGGAATAGTTTAGCTGTCCCCTTTTAACCTCCTTTAACTTAACATAAGCAAACAATATTTCCCTCACAACTGATGAAGACAACATTGAACGAGGTTATTGATATTATATTCCTTTAATAATTGTCAATACACTTCATTCGCAGAGAGGGAATTATTTACTCGTTGCTCCTAACCCCGGGCATAATAGTTAAATAATAATAATAATCATAAACAAATGTCCCAGATATAGAGTGTGTTGGTGTGTGAGTGTGTGGTTGTGTTGACGTGTGAGTTTGTGTGTGGAGGGGTGTTGGTGAGGGAGGCGTGTTGGTGAGGGAGGGGTGTTGGTGAGGGAGGTGTTGATGTTGGTGAGGGTATTGGTATAGTATGCTCACTTATTCTAAACATTTATGTACACTATCATTTATTAACATTGCAGGGGTCAGGGGTCGTGAGAAGTAGTGAACATAAGTTACTGACAGCTGGTGAATTTAACAACAGTTTAGTATGTGTAGAAAATAATTACGTCTCTTGTAACACCATCTATTATGGTTTATTTCGTTAAGCCAATAAGAAAACAGAAGTAATCCATTCAGCCAATAAGAACAAAGGGCGTCTATGGGGTTAAAAAAACAACAATTGGGGAATCCCGAAATCTGCAAAATAATGAAACAACAATCATTCATCCAATAGGAAATAAGCTTTAGCAGGACGTCACATACGACTGGTTAAAACAATGGAAGATTAAGAGACAGTCAGAGGTTGAGGACAAAACTAGCGTATAGGTAATGATACAAACAGTCGCGTTAGTTTACCTAATTACGCTATGTTTTGTGATTGGCTGGATAGTTTAAAATTTTGTCCACAGATGGAGCAAGTTGTAATTTTTCTTGAAAAATATTTAACGTAACTAAATTAAGTGATTGGATTTGATATCATTGTTATTAATAACCTATTACTATTAGTGGTAATAGCATCATATGTTGCTTAATTATTATTAGTAGTAGTAGTAACAGTGTAGTGTATTATTAATAATAATAATTTTATTATTATTATTAACGCAGCAGAAATGGTTTAAATCAAACTCCAATTCCTGTTTCCCAATGTCCATATTAAAAAAAAAATTTGTTTGGGTGACGTTCTCTTTAAAGGGCATTTCTTAACTGTTTCCTTTGGACAAACTTTTCATGGCCGGACATAAATCTCATTGGTTAGGTTAGGTTAGGTTAGGTTAGGTTAGGTTAGGTTAGGTTAAGGACATAAATCTCTGACTAAATACATTACTTCGGTCTTCTTATCAGACCTGTCTACATGTCTATCTGCATGTTTATCTATTTTTCTGTTTGTCCGTCTAACTTTCCATCTATCTCTTCCAATCTTTGTAACCTCACTAGCTATTTGTCTGTCAAGTTACCTGTCTGTCTGTCTGTCTGTCTGTCCTCCTTACCTTCCCAAGCGTTGTTGGTTCATCCCCACCTTCCCCCTCTTCCAGAATCTCAACGTCTTCTCTTTCTTCCTTCTTCCTTCCTCCATCCTGTTCTTCTCCTACTTCCTCCTCCTCCTCCTCCCTCTCCTCCTTCTTGACCTTCTCTTCTCTGGCTATAGACTCCCGGACTTCGAGGTTGGAAGTCGAGGGATCCAAGGGTGTCAAGTCGGTGGCACACCTCACGCACACCTGTGGAGAGAAGGACCAGGTGAGGTAATTAGTAAAGGGGGTTAGTGAATTGAATTTTTGCCGGCTAGTTTATTGTGCACTCTATACTCATCCTGTGAAGGGTAAGACTAAATAGGATTGTATTCAGAGTCGAGGTCATGAAGGATAGGTATAACAGGTCCTTCAAGTGGTCAGGATATTGTGGTTTGGGATAATGGTGGTGGTTGGTGGTGGTGGTTGGTAGTGGGTGGTGGTTGGTAGTGGTTGGTGGTGGTGGTTGTGGTGATGGTAGTAGTGGTTGGTAGTGGTGGTTGGTGGTGGTTGTTGTTGGTATTGGTTGGTGGTGGTGGTTGTGGTGATGGTAGTGGTGGTTGGTGGTGGTTGTTGTTGGTAATGGTTGGTGGTGGTGGTTGTGGTGATGGTAGTAGTGGTTGGTGGTGGTTGTTGTTGGTAATGGTTGGTGGTGGTTGTTGTTGGTAATGGTTGGTGGTGGTGGTTGTTGGTAATGGTTAGTGGTGGTGGTTGTGGTGATGGTAGTAGTGGTTAGTAGTGGTGGTTGATGAATGTTGTTGGTGGTGGATTTTAGTTAGTGATTGACTGGTATCTCATGAGTAAAAAAAATAAAAAAAAATAAAGACTAGTCAAAAGGCAACAAAAACAACAAAAGCCAAGACAAACACCCCAAAAAAAAATACATATTAGACCATCAAGAATCTTATCACCACAAAACACGACCCACAAACCATAATGTTCAGGGCACGAAAATACAGACCCAATTTAATGCACCGAATCCATGTTTACGTTTGAGATATAAAACCTGAATTCCACATAACGAGTTTTGATGACTTAGTTGAGTTACCTTCAAAGGGATGACTTACGAGACTAGTTAAGAATTAATTGGATGACTGGGCGGTGATTATACAATAACAACAGGATAGGATAGATTGGACCCGTGATTTATAATACAAGTTGCTGCCGCTTACAGGTATAGTCTGAATTATGCAGTTTATGATGATGAAAGAAATTAAGTCTTTATAAAAGTTGAAGTTTGGGGGAATTATTTATTTGTATTGAGGCCCATGGTGAGGGTGAATGTGTGTGTGTGTGTGTGTGTGTGTGTGTGTGTGTTGAGCCTAACATGAAGAGCAACACAGAGAGCGTTATCAGACACACCTTCAACCTTACATAACTCCTTCTGGGTGTTTGTTGGCACTACACTGTGGAGAGGGTGATGGTAATGTTGTCAAGTTACTCTAGTGAAAGTAAGACTGTGTCAAGGATGTGTAATGTCGCTTTAATTGTTCAACATTTACATGAACGAGTGGGTGAGTGAGTGAGTGAGTGAGTGAGTGAGGTGAAAACAAAAACAATTGAGAGAGATTTAAATTTAATGAGGATGATGAGTGCAGTTGAGAGGTGAGTCAGCCGCTGTTTGTAGATGATGGCTGGTGACACAGACGATAAAACTTACAGGTGTTAACTAATGAGTATACATAAGAGCTTGTTGTAAGAGAAAGTTAATGGTGAATGTGAAATAAAAATAAACAATAAAAATAAGTAAAAAAAAAAAGAAAAGAAAGACAGGAAGAAATTTAAACCATTGCGAATAAAACTGATATTAAGTGTGAGTTTTGATTGTTTTCGGTGTCTTGCGAATATCGTAGGAGTAAACGAGTGAAGAAGTGAATCATAAGATAAATCAAGTAAATAAAATAATAAATTGAGATGCATAGAGAAAAATGACTACTTTTGATGGTGTATAGATAAGGAAAAACAGAAGATAACTTGACAGTGTTGTATAGAAAGGAAACACTGGATTGCAATACTAATACTGAAGAGAAAAACAAAGATGTTATTCTCGACTGCAGTGTATGGATGAGGGGGGGGGTGAATAGGGCGCTGAGAGATATGTTAACAATGACATAAAAGGAATGATAGAAATTTATAAAAAAACTGATAAGAATGATAAGGTGAAAGGGGTACTGAACAAAGACCTGATTGGGATTTATTTAGGTGGTATGGGTATAATAGGTTATTGGTAAAACGTGATTATTCAAGCGTGGAGGAGAGACAGAGAGAGAGAATGAAGGTGTGAGAGGGAGACAGACAGAGAGAGAGAGGGAGGGAGACAGAGAGAGATAGAGAGACAGATTCAAAGAGAGAGAGAATCAACGAGGTAAGAGAGAGAGAGAGAGACAGAAAGAGAGACAGAGGCAAAGAGAGAATGAAGGTGTGAGAGGGAGACAGACAGAGAGAAAGAGGGAGGGAGACAGAGAGAGATAGAGAGACAGATTCAAAGAGAGAGAGAATCAAGAGAGAGAGAGAGAGACAAAAAGAGAGAAAAAGGCAAATGGAAAGTAGAGTATGAAGGAGGTGTGAGAGAGGAAAGGGGGTGACAGACAATCCAGGAAGCAGCGGTGGGCGTGACTGACTGGGGAAACATAGCAGTGTGTGTGGGGGGAGGACGTGCAGGTGTTGAGGGATGACAAGGACCTTGTTGTGGCAGAACACATCTGTTACGGCAGCAAGAGAGTGAGTGATGGCAGAGATTGTGTTTACCCTTGACCAGAACACCTGCGTTACAGTAAGAGGAGTCTGACAAGAATGAAAATTTACTTTGAGAAATATATAAACATTATTATTCTGCTCTTTGTGATAGATATTGATGAAGTGAAGCTTAACCCTAACGATCAAATTGCTGGATTATTTATGATATGTTGCAATTACTTCAGTTAAATGATTAATATCTATCCAGGTGGCATTGGCAATTGAATGAAAACAAACTTGATCTGTACCAGTTCAGGACGTGTTGATTTAGTGAGAGGTGTTGCCAACTCCTTGTTATTACATTTGCTTTTTAATGATTCGTGTGTATCACTTACACTCGTTCTTGCTGTCACTGAGTTGAAGGAGATGAATAGGGAAAATAATAATGTACACAAAACACAAGTTAATATTAACAAAGAATAATTTTAATGGAACGAGAGAGAGAGAGAGAGAGAGAGAGAGAGAGAGAGAGAGAGAGAGAGAGAGAGAGAGAGAGAGAGAGAGAGAGAGAGCCTAGCATGATGAGGAAGGGATAAAGGGAAGGATAATCTTACCCCTCAAATAAATATACCCTACTTTTCCTCTACCAACCCGGGTGTTTGTATAAAATCAGTAAGACCAATACCAGGGAGACTCGACCCACCAACCCAACAGAGGCGTTACCACTGTGCCACCCAATATTTATGAGTAGTCATTTACTTAATTATATATTGCCTCTTTTAAAAGCATTCAGTAGCTCAGTGGTAACATCTCCATCTCTCACTATGACGGTTTGAGCCCAAGTGGTAAAGAGTTTAGTGTTTTACATATATGGATATTCGTATGTTATTGTACAATTCCTTGATATACCGTGTTTATATACGATGGTCGAAAACAGATAGTGTAAATACTGTTGATAATTCTAAATATTTATCGGTATTACTGAAATTATAATCGATTCTGTAAAATAAAATAAAAAGCATCAAATACTAAAAGAACGACCCGCAGCCACACCAGGTAAACAAACATTAGGTATTGGAGGTGAGCGGTGAATGGCGCCGTCTTACTAATAACAGTAATTACCTGGGGAAAGAAGTGACGGCACTCAGCTCAACACAACACTCAAGAGCCACCACTCACAACACAGGAAAGGATTTTAATGACGAAGAGGCGAAAAATACGAGAGACTAATAACACGTAATGAAGGACTGAAATCATTTGGTATAGGACCTTTTGCTTCACCCCTGAGAGAGACATGGTAAACAAACAGCTTCAAACACTAAAAGAACGACAGGGTGGATAATACAAAGAAAACATCGTTCTCTTAGGGATTAACAGATGAAGTAACGAGAGAGAGAGAGAGAGAGAGAGAGAGAGAGAGAGTATGTAAGCCGAGTTGTTCTGTCAGCCTGATGGTCATATTAGCATCACAATTATCTGTTAACGCCTACCTCCGAACTGAGACGGGAGGAGAATGAAAGAGGAGGAGTAGGAAAAATAAAGAAAGAAGAAGTTGAAGAGGGAAAGATGAAGAGTATAAGTATGAAAGGAAAGGAGGAAGAGAAGAGGATAGAGAAAGGGAAGAGGATGAGAAGCATAAGCACATAAAAGTTCATACGCAATGTTTACTTTTTTTTTAAAATGTAGTCCACCTCATAAGACAAGCCGTCACGGGAACTAAAGTCTCAGAACAACATTGTAGCCATCTGAAGCTCTCCATCTTAACGCTATTGCCTAAGAGGGTCAGCTAGATGCGTTCATTGTGGGTGTAAAGTAATCCCATGTAAGGAACCAGGATTCGAGCCTAAATACTCAGGGATCTCCAGAGGTTAGGGTGTGTGGGGTAGGTTAGGTTAGGATAGGTTAAGTTAGCTTTGGTTAGGTACATTAAGTTAAGTTAAGTTTATCTAGTATACAGTGTGTGTGTGTGTGTGTGTGTGTGTGTGTGTGTGTGTGTGTGTGTGTGTGTGTGTGTGTGTGTGTGTGTGTGTGTTTATCCATGTTTGTCATATAAACACATTTTCTTGAGCACCATGAATTAAACATTACACCAAGCAGTAATGTTTACCCTCTGGGAGGACATTTGACAGCGTCTGTCTGTCTGTCCGTCAGTGTGTTTATATACAACACACATATATAATGGCTTGTGTCAGCAAGTTCAAACTCAATAGAAAGAGAGATTGATGTCAAGTTCCTCTCACTGCTCCGTTTTCTCGAGGTCAAAATACTGAGACAGCGTTCAGGTTGTATACGTCCTTTATGTATGTATGTATGTATGTATGTATGTATGTATGTATGTCTCCCAAGGTAACTACAAAATCTATGAGCCAATTTTAGTGATATTTTGTACATGTGTAGAATGTTAACTGGATGAAGTTTAGTAGAAATCGGACTAAAGGGAAGGTTACAGTTAAAGGTTAAATATTTGTATTACTTTGAACCTATGACAATAAAGTTCAAAGTCATAGAGTTTTGTTGTGGGTTTTTATGCATTATAATGTTTATGTTTATTCTTACAATTATTTTCTACATAAGAATAAAGTGTACAAATAATTATCTGGTTTGAGAGGTGCAAGGGTCTATATTTTCCAGTTATTAAAAAAACTTATATATTCCAAGACCAAGTAACTTTTTCTATTCAAAATTCATATGTGGAATATGATAGCCATAACTGATAACAACATCGGAAAATAGTTTTTATCACCGGGAACTATGGAAGCGTTATCTGTGGTCGAGGGGTCGGAGGCTCGCGAGACCAGACCCGTCGAATCTCCGTCTTTTATCACTGATGATTTTCTCTTATTTTGATTTATTCACGAATCTGTTTTTATAGCTAAATCTACTCGCTTCCTGGGACATATATCTGCCGGATTACACTTTCATGACCCATTCCGCTATTATATTTTTTGTGTGTGTAAACTCAATCTCAGAAAGTGTTTGAATACATGAAAAATCCTTTTGATCAAAAACACGATTAAACTTTTTTGTTTCTGTGTTTCTTTTTCGTCAAAATTAACATCTACTCATGTTAAGTGAATTCGAGAAGTTTGTAAAGTAGTTTTTTAGTACGATGAGAGTCTCCCACTAACAACTTTTCTGGCGTCTACAGTAATAAGGTTGATGGACCATTAAGACTCCTAGATTCACACAAACTTTCCTCAGATGACTAATCCTCGTAACTGTTGGGTGATAGAACGCCACTAACAGGTTAACTTAAGCTAAAACACAAAAATAAGATCTAAAAGTTATATAAAAGAAAATATACTGAGGATCTACATTAACTTGATACGTTCACTTCCCCGCCAGAGAGAAGTAAGGTAGAGAATCTCTTGATGATGAGTGAGTTATCTTCGTGTCCTGACTGGTGCTCTGTTAACTGACCTAATTAAGGTAGAGTCCATCTGTAATATTATGACTATTTTTTAGCTGATTTTATTGTGCTCTTAGTTGAAGTGGACAAGTGAAGCCGTTTTTACATCTTCACTTACGAGGAATATTTATTGTACGAAATTTTGTGAATCTGGACATCGGGCAGTAAAGAAAAAAAAAAAATCCTTCCTGATGTAGTGACTTTATCCGCATCCTGGACAATGTATCCTTAAGGCTTTGAAACGTCCTGGGCGGCATTAAGGAGGAGTAGGAGGAGGAGGAGGAGAGATCCTTCCAGTGACCCATAAATAAAAAGGCCAATCGTACATCTGGAAGTGTACTGGACCTTGACAGTTTCGATACAATCATCCTAAACACCCGAGCGATATCCAGTCCGAATTGGGATGAAAAATGAACCTAAATATGACCAGTCTAGGAGATAGGGCGAAACAGAGTATAGAGTTGGGGAGTCTGGCAGGCAGTGCGTGAGATAAAAGTACCATGAGGGTCTTAGGACAACCTCTCGTGGATGATAAGGAGGAACGTTGTAAATGGGATGGATTACTGTTATACACTGAACTACACATATAACCTAACCTAACCTAACCTGACTTAACCTAACCTGACTTAACCATCATACTAACGAGGTTAAGTTAAATTATCATGCTAACTAAAAGGGCTAAACCATTATACTAAAAAATATTAAACCATCTTTACTAAACTACTTTAAACCATTGTACTAAAGGGGCTAAAATAATGTAAAAATATCATACCCAAACAAGTTAAACCATTCTCCTCCAAAGGTTTAATCCGTCGTACTAAACAGGTTAAACCATCCAGCTAAATTAATTAAAACCGGATCTAGGCTCGTTCGGACACTCCTTATCTAGACAACTCACTCTTTTTCCGCCTCATATAATCAGAGAAATCTTCATCTATTAAATCCGTAATGAAACCGGTATTTATGATGACGAAAATTGTAGTGTCAAAACGCCATCTCATTAAGGTATTTGATGAGTTGATTAAAAAATAATAATTAAACCGTTCATTAAGTAAATATATTAACTTAGTGAAGCTTAATGTGTTTTGAAGATTTCCTAAAGGCTTCCTGAAAGGCTTCATGGAGGCTTCTTATCCTGGTATTATTAGATCTTATTATTGACCTCCTTTGATAAGTGCCGCGGCTATATTAACCCATAAAATGAGTAGTTAAGAATATAATAATCCTTGAAAGCCATATTAGCTCATTGGATTATAGTTTCTTATGGATTATAGATTATTAGATTATTATAAATAGCTTCTGTCTGGCCTATCACTAGCCATGGAATAATATAGCTCTCAGTATAGGGATATAATATGTCTTACTGAGAAATATTATGTGAAATATTTCTTGAACTTAAATGAGATATAGTATGACTTCAGAGGGTCAAGGGGGGGGGGGGGGGTTGGTGAGGAGTATTACCAACGAAGAAATATTATATTCCTCAATCGCTCTACTTCACACACACACACACACACACACACACACGGTCTCAACCTCCGCCCCTTCCCCCTCCCTTCTCCCCCACCTTCCCCTGAGGCAAGTGGTGGTAGAGTCAGGTGGCCCTAATTACCAGGTGAGCCGGACAGGTGAACACGGGTCTAGGTACACGGTAGGCCAGTGATGGATATGATTATAGGAATTTTGCCACCTTAGTTAACACGGTTTGTCTGGGAACCTTTCTTTATCTATCTATCTATCTATCTATCTATCTATCTATCTATCTATCTGTCTGTCTGTCTGTCTGTCTGTCTGTCTGTCTGTCTGTCTGTCTGTCTGTCTGTCTGTCTGTCTGTCTGTCTGTCTGTCTGTTAGATAGACAGATGGATGGATGGATGAACATGTGATAAAATCTGATATGTTAAAATCTATTAAAATCTTCATGAAATAACATTAAAATAGTCGGTAAATAGAGCGCCTTTCCTCATGTTTAACAGCTATTAATTAGACACAACAAAATACTGAGAAAAAAAAATCGGCTACAAAAAGTGTCCTCAAATAGACTACGAATCGCAATAAACGAATCCGAAATCGGTGGCCACAAATCGAACCCAGAAATCGGAGCCATTAACACAGTGACAATAAAAACAGTGAGGCAGTTAAGTGGGTTGGTGGGTTGGTGGGTGGGTGGGTGGGTGGGTGGGGGTGTTATCACAGCGACAGGGGCGGTGTGGGCATGACTGTTGAGTGCCGAACCGTGTTGACTAACGCCCACGCTCGTAACTGCCTCCGGTGTGTGTGTGTGTGTGTGTGTGTGTGTGTGTGTGTCAATTGTAGGCGACCTGTGGTTTAATGGTCAGCATGCTCGCCTCGCAAGCGAGTTGACGCGGGTTCCATTCCCGGGCAAAGTGAAACTATGGGCAAGTTTCTTTACGCCATTTGCCTCTGTCTACCCAGCAGTAATTGGGAACCTGGATGTTAATCAATTTACGGATCGTATTCTGCAAATGGTTATCCAGTGCAGTTGGCGAGTTGTCCGGACACTGGGTCCTGCAACTCGTTGTGGTTGTTTTGTTGGCGACAGCTTCTGCACCTTAAACAATTTCACGCCGAGGTGGCCCTTGGGCCGGCCATCCTCGTTACACGAGGGGCAACCATTATTATGATTATTATTAGAGGTGACAATTAGGCTAATTATAACACTGGAGGATATGTCTGTCTGTCTGTTTACTTCTTTCTCATGTGCATCATTTCCTGAAGCTTACATCTCTCTCTCTCTCTCTCTCTCTCTCTCTCTCTCTCTCTCTCTCTCTCTCTCTCTCTCTCTCTCTCTCTCTCTCTTCCACATCCCACACAACATATTGAGTTCCTCAGATCATAACTTACCCGAACAAAAGCTTCGTATTTCTTCACTTTCTTACTTATTGGTGAAAACACACACACACACACACACACACACACACACACACTAACACATACATGCACATGGACAATGTTTGCGTGTACGGTACATTAGCCCCTGCACGCACGAGTACCTCCGTGTGCGTGCAGACGTGTGTGTGTGCGTGTGGATTGCATTAGCACTTATCTGATAGCAAAAGAGCAGTAGATGGTGTGTGTGCGTGTGTGCGTGTGTGCGTGCGTGTGTGTGTGTGTGTGTGTGTGTGTGTGTGTGTGTGTGTGTGTGTGTGTGTGTGTGTGTGTGTGTGTGTGTAAATTTGATTGACTTGTGTACGTGTATATACATTCATCACTACGCGTCTGTTTGACTGTTTATCTCACTGACTTGTAATTTAAAACAGATCTATATATGAATTGAAAAATAATTAAGTTTCAGTACTTTTGTAAATGTTAGTGCTGTGTGAGTGTGTGTGTGTGTGTGTGTGTGTGTGTGTGTGTGTGTGTGTGTTTGTGACTGCGAAGTTTGTCATGTTCATTCTCGGATCCATGTGAGCGTATGTTAATGTATGTATGTAAATGAACGTATGTGTGTTCTGACTTGGGAATATACGTGTGTGTACATTTATGCACTTACATGTACATGTTTATACACGATTCTTTGTTTACGTGTGCGTGCGTGTGTGCGTGTGTGTGTGTGTACTTGTTAGTGTGTGTATAAATACTTCTGTAGTGGTATACCTATGGGTGTATGTATGTATGACTGCATTTATGTGTGTGTACTGTATATGCACATGTGTATACATCTCTGTAAATATGTTTGTTTGATTGTTTGTATGGATGTGTGAGTTGTGTGTGTGGATGTGTGAGTTGTGTGTGTGTGTGTGTGTGTGTGTGTGTACGCAATCTAATATGTTTGATTTCTCTCTCTCTCTCTCTCTCTCTCTCTCTCTCTCTCTCTCTCTCTCTCTGTGTGTGTGTGGTGTCGCCATGCGCTGGAGCAATACCTCTGGTGGCGCCAGCGACGCACACACGAGGCACGCACAATTCCACTCCACTTCGCCCCTCTCCACACCTTTCCGCCCGCCCTCACCCCATTCACCCACACGCCCACACCCTCCCCCTACCACCCCGTGCCGCCCCTCATTCGTGAGCTTATACCCGCAGCATTACACACACGAAAATAATAAGCATATCCCTTACACCAGTATAACAATATACACGAAATATATCCCAGGTGGTATATCTTTCATGGGGGGAGGAGGAGGGAGGAGAGGAGAGAGAGAAAGAGAGAGGGAGAGAGAGGGAGGGGTGTGGGTTGGTGGGGGTGAGAGGTGGTGCGTGGGATAGGTGAGAGGGGGGGAGTTGGTTGGTTGGTGGGAAGGATGTTGGTGTCTCAGGATTAAAGGAGTTTATTCTGATCCCTTTAAATCGTCTTTAATCCTCCTCCGAACACCTTTTGTAGCCTGTAGTGAGGATCCAAGACTCTTACTGTGTATAAGTGACGGTAGGTGGAGCAGTGGTCGTGTATAATTAAATAAATTGTTTGTTTAATTCAACTTACTTTTATAATGGTTTGTTTAAATCTCTCTCTCTCTCTCTCTCTCTCTCTCTCTCTCTCTCTCTCTCTCTCTCTCTCTCTCTCTCTCTCTCTCTGGTGTGTCCAAGTTGAACTTTTTATCGTGTCACTACAAAGAAATTTCTGACGTTACGATGAACTTTCAGAACATATTATGAACTCTAGCTTATCAATAATGAACTTTCTACCGTGGTGAACTTTTAGACCCTACAGTGACCTCTCTGGCGTGTCCGGGTTGAACTTCTGCCCTGGACCTTGGAGGAGTTACGTTCTTCTTTAAAAGTTCAAATGACATTTTTTCCCCCAGGACCTGGTCGGAGTTGTTCAACGTGTTCAACAGTCTCTTAGTGAACAGATTGGTCTCCCATGTTGTGTTCAGAACCTCTTGTGTAATTTGCTCTCTACTAAGATTCAAGGCTGGTCTGTGGGTCTGTCTGTGTCGCTCTGTCTATGAATAGTGTCTGTCTGTCTGTGTAACTCTTTGGATAATGCCTGTCTATGTAACTCTGTCTGTGAATAATGTCTGTCTGTTGATGAGTCTGTTGGACTGTCTGCGTAAACTGTCCCGTAGACTAAGATGAAAACAAAGATGGTTGGTGAGAGGGAGGTGGAGAGGGGGTAAAGAGAGAGGGATAGAGTGAGGGAGAGAGGAAAGGAGAAAGGAAAGAAAGAAGAGAGGAGAGGATAGGAGAGGAGAGGCGAGGAGAGGAGAGGAGAGGAGAGAGTTTTTGCCTGAGAGGAAATATTAGACTTAAGGGTTGGTCAGCCCTAGCTATCTGGCAACACTGTTAGGGAAGTCTTTACATACAAACGTTATCAAAACCAATAGGGAAATTTATACTGGCATGATTATTATTCACTTGTGATTGATGAATTGGGTGAATAATTATGCAAATGAATGTGAGAATAGATGGATATGTATGAACGGATAATGAGTTGACATGAGGATAGACAAAGGAATAAATGGAGCTTTAATAGATACGTGAATGATTCTGTCTGTCTGTCTGTCTGTCTGTCTGTACTCCACTCTCCTTGCAGTCTCTCTCCTTCCAACTCCCTTCAATCACCTCATTCCTTGTCTTCGTCTTTCCCTTCATTTTTTAACCCCTTCCTTTCATTCCCCCCCCCCTTCGTTTCTTCCTCTTATTTCCCCCTTCTCTTCCTACCCTTCTCCCTTCTCTTCTCCCATCCTCACCATCTTCATCTCTCCCCCCACCCTCTCTTCTCCCCCTCTAACTTCCATTCCTTCCCTATTCTACTTCCTCATTATCGCTTTCCTCCTCCGCCTCTTCCACTCCCGTTTCTCTCTTCCCCTTCCCCTCTTCCCCTCCCCTTCCCCTCTTCTCTACATGATCCAGCCACCATAAACCTCCCCTTGGTTAGGTTGTTGAGAGAGACCCTTATAGTATACAGCAGTGGAGGACCAGGAACAATTACCTTTGTCTCTCTGTCTGTCTGTCTTTCTGCCTGTCTCTCTGTCTGTCTGTCTGTCTGTGTGTCTGTGCCTATTTCACTCATTCTCTATCTCTCTCTTTCTATGTTATATCTCTCTCTTTTTATTCAATCCTTCTTACCTTCATCTTTGATTCTCACACTTTTTTTTTTGTTCCTCTGTAAATCTCTTTCTTTCCCTCTCTGTTCCTCTCAAAATTGTATCTAATTTTTTTCTCTCTCTCCCATTATCTCTCTCTCTCTTTCTCTCTCTCTCCCTTTCCATTCTCACACTCTTTGTTCCTCCCCCTTACGGAGAATGTGTCGATGTTATCCTACAACATGGAGCGACTTTATTGAATTTCAGGTGATTTGTCTCGTGCAGGAGTGCCAGTGGGTGCCAAAGGGTGCCGGGAGTGCCAAAGGTGAATTACAGGGGTGCCAGAGGGTGCCATGGGGTGCCAAAAGGTTCCAGGGGGTGCCAAAGAGGAATTACGTGGGTGTCAGAGGATGCCAAAGGGTGCCAATGGGTGCCAGAAGATGCCAGAGGATGCCAGAAAGGTTCCGTACGGCGGTGAAGATGAAAGGTCGATGTGATTTTGGTGCGACCCTTAAGAAAATAATGAATAAATGTAAACTGAATGATTGACTGAATGAATAAATACAAAAGTGAAGCAATGGACAGGTAGGTAACTTAATTAATGAACAGGTGTATAATTAAGCAGGTAAATTAATTCCTTAATATAGTTAGTAAATCAGACTCAAGTCCTACTCACAATTGCCAGATCAAAGATAACAATCCTCTCGTAAATACCTAATACCCTGGACTCACAGTTACCAGAACAAAGTAATAAATCTTCTATATTATCGAACAGCAACAACACCAACTCATCGCTGTTGCCAGACCAGGTGAACAACTGTGTCTAGTACAGCGGGTGGTACCAACACAGAGATAAACCCCTGGGGTGACCGACCACTCATATCTACCATCTACCATCATAAACAACTCTACCAACTACTACCATTGCTGCTACTACAATCACCACCAAAACTTCTACCACCGCAATTAGTACAACCACTATTACTACCACCGCTACTATTAATACTACCATTGTTAACACCACCACCACCACTACTACTACTACTACCACTACTAACACCAGCACCACTACCACTGCCACTTAACCACCAACACAAATACTACGGTTACCACCACCACTATCACCATCTTCCACCATATACCTCGTCTGAAACACACACATACACACACACACATACACACACACACACACACACACCATATTAAGGGGATCAGGTGTTAACATATAGCCAATTGATTCTGCATTTGTTATTCACTGCAACGACCAAAATGATGAATGGGTCGGCTTGTTAGTGCCCCCTACTGCTCTCCTCTTAACTCCCCATTGATTTATCCCCCTTAACTTCTTCCTCTTAGCCCCGTACCCCCCCCCCCTCCCTGCCCGTCCCCCTTGGTGTTTTCCCTAAGCTCCTTCCCTTAATTTCCTCCCCATTTCCTTCTCCCATACCGTGGATAGGGAGGATAGAAAGGGTAAGGAGGAGGGGTGGGAAGGAGGACTTAGTGAGAGGAAGAAAGGGATTGAGAGTGAGAAGGAAGGCTTGTGACACGGAGAGGTGTCACACTACCACCACCAACACTACCACCACCTACCACCCAACACTACCACCACCACCACCACTACCACCAACACTACCACCAACACTACCACCACCAACACACCAACACTACCACCAACCAACACTACCACCACCACCAACACTACCACCAACCAACACTACCACCAACACTGCCACCAACACTACCACCACCACCACCACCACTACCACCAACCAACACTACCACCAACACTACCACCACCAACACTACCACCACCAGCACTACCACCACCAACACTACCACCACCAACACTACCACCACCAACACTACCACCACCAACACCACCACCTACCAACACTACCACCACCACCACTACCACCACCACCAACACTACTACCAGCGGACCAAAAAAAAAAAATATGTTGATCAGATACTAACGTCCGTACGAACAAATCCGGATATGGCCAAGGACGAATTTATTACGGTTGTCTTATCCTTTTACTGCTGCAACTCATCCGATCAGTGGAGGGAGGAGGAGGAAAGAGGTGGAGGAGGAAAAAGGTGGAGGATAAGGAGGGGGAGGAAGAGGTTGAGGAGGAGGAGGAGGAAAGAGGTGGGGGAGGAAAGAGGTGGAGGAGAAGAAGGGGGAGGAGAAGGAAGGGTAGGAGGAGGAACGAGGTGGAGGAGGAAGGAAAGGAGGAAGAGAAAAGAACTTGAAGGGGGAGGGGGTGGGGTAGGAGAGGACGAAGAGAGGCAAGGAAGTGTTAAACTAAATCTGTAAAGGGGGCAAAACAGTGCTAAGATAATCCTGGTGACTATGGTGATTCTCTTAACAACTCCTGAAAGGAAATTCGTCACTATTGGTACTTTGAGTTGCAGTACCCAGTCGATTACCCCCCTCCCCAAAGTTATGGTCAATTCAGTTGAAAATCTTATAGAAAGTTGATAGGTTTTTGGACCCTAATGGCTACATGGTTTGTGTTGTTGTTAGAGGGGTGAGTGGAACGGCACTATCTGCAGGGAATTCAGTTGAAAATCTTTGGTTCGAAAATCTTATTGAGGCATTGGGGTGATTTGAGCCTTAGGGTGTGGTGTGTTGGGGAGGTGTTGAATGGAAACTATCCTCGTCATGAATATTTATTGGAGAAGTCGTTTTATTGCCTGTCTTTACCTCCTCCTAATGTGGCTGTGTCCTCCCCCTCCCTCCCCCCCCCCACCCCCTTAGAATCAGCGGATTAAACCACTTTCCTTCACTCTTTTTTTACCTTTAGTCTGAAGGTGGATTTGGGATAATTCTCTTTAAAAAACAGAGTTCATTGTACCCCTTACTTCATTATCATTTTATACTTCGCCTAAAAAAAAGGGGATTTTATGGACCCCTTCCCTTAAAACAACGAGTCTAATCCTTGTCTAATCCTTTTACGTTAATCCTAAAGGGAGTATAAATCCCCCCTTACATTAAAACAACGCATTACCCCTTTACTTCATTCCCAATCTCATGTTATATAAAGGACTTCTGCTCCCCCATCCCGTAATTCCCTCTTTAATGGACTTAATATTTATACAGAAGATAATTTCCTCCTATTACTTCCCACCCCCCCCTTTATCCTGTCCACACACACACACACACACACATGGGGGGGGTGGGGTCTGTGATCTATCCCCTATCCAACACCTGTGTTTAGTGGGACGTGTTAAGGTCGGTAAAGAGTCTTGTCCTTCAACTTTACTCCCTTGCTCGGGTGGTGGGAGGTGGATAGGGGGTGTGGATGGGGAGTGAGGAGGTGGAGGGAGTGGATTAGGTGGATGGTGAGATCGAACTCCTTAAATCTGTGTGGTCCAGTCCTCTTGCACTAACTACTTTTGGTCAATGTAGTCGTAAGCTTTCTCGATTTTTCACCCGATTTTTTTTTGTAGTTTTCTTTTTTTAATCCATAACGAGCAACATGTGAGCCAAACATCTTCCTTCTCATTCTCCTCATCCACCCCGATCTAGACCTCCTCCTCATCCACCTTGATCTAGACCTCCTCCTCATCTACCTCGACCTACTCCTCCTCCACCTCGATCTCCTCTTCCTCCTCATCCTGCTCCTCCTTCTCATCCACCTCGACCTCCTCCTCCTCCTCCTCTTAAGACCTTCCTCTTCACCTCTCAGTGGGTATGTCAGGGTTCCCACACTGAACATCCCCTTGTACACTTCACCTCCCCAGACCACAAGACTAATTCCCTTATGTTTATTAAGTTCCTTCATGTTGCCCAGCCGTCGACTCCACTACTCTGGTACTCAGCCGTCCTCTCCACTACTCTGGTACTCAGCCGTCCTCTCCACTACTCTGGTACTCAGCCGTTCCTCATCTACTCTGGTACTCAGCCGTTCCTCATCTACTCTGGTACTTAGCCGTTCCTCATCTACTCTGGTACTCAGCCGTTCCTCATCTACTCTGGTACTCAGCCGTTCCTCATCTACTCTGGTACTCAGCCGTTCCTCATCTACTCTGGTACTGCCGTTCCTCATCTACTCTGGTACTTAGCCGTTCCTCATCTACTCTGGTACTCAGCCGTTCCTCATCTACTCTGGTACTCAGTCGTTCCTCATCTACTCTGGTACTCAGTCGTTCCTCATCTACTCTGGTACTTAGCCGTTCCTCATCTACTCTGGTACTCAGTCGTTCATCATCTACTCTGGTACTCAGTCGTTCCTCATCTACTCTGGTACTCAGCCGTTTCTCATCTACTCTGGTACTCAGCCGTTGTTTCATCTGTTTGATGTCATTCTTGAACCATGTACGGTAAGTCTGGTTAGGTTAGGTTAGGTCAGATCAGGTCAGGTCAGGTCAATGCTGGACTGAACCTTAAATTTCCTGAGTTAGTGATCGACCAGTAGGGCGTCTCTCCCTCCACACGAGCTGGAGGAACGAGATGACCGATTTAACGTTGTTTCCCTGTTTTCCTCGGTGGTCGCTCGTTC
The DNA here is from genome assembly GCF_018991925.1 of Homarus americanus. Taxonomy (NCBI): domain Eukaryota; kingdom Metazoa; phylum Arthropoda; class Malacostraca; order Decapoda; family Nephropidae; genus Homarus; species Homarus americanus. Next base: position 831,166 of record NW_024748543.1, read on the forward strand.
AGAACAAGCCAACTGTTGTCCAAACTACCCTAATCAGCAGTGAGAGACAATAGCCAGGCAGGAGATTACCCTATAAATAAGGCAGAATTTACCTTCCTTTCCAGTTACCCCGACGACATCACACGGGTCACAGCGAAGTTGCTCCTGGGGTATACCAAGTCCAGCAGCCAGTCCTAGACACCCTGGGCTCTATACTGCTTCTCCTTGTTCCTAACTGGTATGTGATGATGATTTTGGTGCGTAACTATTTGTTTATGTTTGTGAATTTTCTGTATTTGGTTCTAAGCTTCTGTTACTCTACGTGTTTACACAGTTAATTGTTGGAAATTTTAGTAATTAATATTCCAGTGTTTTGATGTTCAATGTTTTTTTTTTTCGTAAGGCGCCTAATGTACTCGAAACGTTAACGAATTATATGCGGTTGTTTGTCCATGTATGTATACGTTGTTTTTGTTATATATATATTACTCGATCATAATAATCCATCTTCTTAATATCAGTATCAATAGACCATATACCATCTCGACTCCCAGATAAGTTAAGATTACCTCTAACCCCCCCACCCCCAAAAAAAAAAGACGATACTTTTTAGAGAACACCAATTCATCAAGAGCTGTCGATATTTGGGGTGGAATCATTAAAAGTTTAAAAAAACAACAACAACAAGGAACAGGTTACAGGCTGCGATACGGTGTGGTGGCTCAGGACGGTGGGGCTCTGGTGGCTCAGGACGGTGGGGCTCTGGTGGCTCAGGACGGTGGGGCTCTGGTGGCTCAGGACGGCGGGGCTCTGGTACGGCAGCTGGTAATGATTGATGACGGCTCCAGTGTGTGCACGAAACAATTTCCTGAGGTACGTTAGTTGCACGAAGGTTTATTTTTCACCGGGTAAATTGTACGATGATCATCCAATGCATACAAGATGATTGTGTGATTTGTAGAAGAGAATGGTTGACTGACTATGTATAGCACCTTAACGGGAGGGAGGTGAGGTGAGGGGTTAAGAGGTACGGATATATAATATAATATAATGTATACAGCCTTTACAACATCAACCTAGAGAAGTCGACTTGTGAAAGAGACCTGTAAGCCCGGACCTACGGCCTAGAAAACAGTGCGTTAATGTTCGAAATAAGGCAAACAGAGTATTGGGTTTTATATCTAGAAGTGTAAGTAACAAGAGTGCAGAGGTCTTATTGCAACTATATCTTGCACTAGTCAGGCCACACCTCGATTATGCGGTTCAGTTCTGGTGCCCCTATTATAGAATGGATATAAATTCACTAGAGTCGGTGCAGCGAAGAATGACAAAAATGATTCCGGGACTTAGAAACCTTCCATATCAGGATAAGCTAAAGAAACTTAACTTGCATTCCTTAGAAAGACGAAGAGTGCGGGGAGATATGATAGAAGTATTTAAGTGGGTGAAAGGAATCAATAAAGGGGATAAAGATAAAGTTCTTATAATATCCGAGCAGGATAGGACTCTGAGCAACGGATTCAAGTTGGATAAGTTTAGGTTTAGGAGGGAGATAGGAAGACACTGGTTCACAAATAGGGTGGTGGACGAGAGGAACAAGCTTAGCAACTTTGTAGTAAGTGCGGGAACTCTGGAAGTTTCAAAAGGAGGCTAGATAGATTCATGGATGATAGAGAGTGGTAGTAACTCTCGACAGGAGCTGCCATGCACAGGCCAACCGGCCTATTGCAGACTCCTTATTTTCTTATGTTCTTATGGATAATGTTTGGAAAGTACCACGGGCAACAAGGAGACAATGGATTTAAGTAATTTATGATAACACGAGCCAGTCGAATCTAAAACAATCAAGACTCACTGTTGCAGCCTTGCCCATAACGCTACCTAACCTAACTTAACCTTACCTAACACTACTTAACCTAACCTAACCAACACACTAGTGAGGACGTCCCCGACTCTGTGATAACCCAGTCCATATTTCCTCACTCTTAACGTCCAAACAAGAGCGACGACTCTCACTTTTCTCCCTTTAGCTGGAAAATTGCTCAAAAATCATCGGCGTCACGACTCGGTGTGACTCACGCTCGAATCAGTGAGTCTGGAGGGATCATTTATCACGGCAAATGGCGCCCTGAGATTTATTTCGGGGGAGCTTGAAGTCTCTATGTGATATATATACTGTATATATGTGCTTTCTCGGCCTGATGGTGGTGGTGGTGGTGATGGTGGTGTTGGTGTTGGTGGTGATGGTGGTGTTGGTGGTGGTGGTGATGGTGGTGTTGGTGGTGTTGGTGGTGATGGTGGTGGAATCGTCAGGTGGTTTGGCTTCAGATGCTATTGTTACTTCCTCTTTGTTTTTTTTCTTTTTCCTCTTCTTGTTCCATCTTTTATTCCCTTATTTACTCCTTCTCCACCTCCTCCTATTACTGCAAGACGCTACTGCTGTTTCTTCCTCTACCACTACCTCTGACTCTCCCACTATCACTACTACCTCTACCATTGCCCCTGCCTCTGCCTCCACCACTGCCTCTGCCACTATCTTCATTACCTCTGCCACTACCCTTGCCACTGACTCTGCCACTATCTTCATTACCTCTGCCACTACCCTTGCCACTGCCTCTGCCACTATCTTCATTACCTCTGCCACTACCCTTGCCACTGCCTCTGCCACTATCTTCATTACCTCTGCCACTACCCTTGCCACTGACTCTGCCACTATCTTCATTACCTCTGCCACTACCCTTGCCACTGCTTCTGCCACTCCCGCCAATGGTGTTCCTGGTCCGCCACGGTAATTTCTCCTGAGAGTGACGTTTCCATTCTTATCGTGACGTTGTTTCATGAGATTTTGTTAATACTTCTTGGCTCTCTACGTGGGCGTCTTACTCGACATTTACATCCTTCCAGTTTTATACCAGAATTTACAAGTTGTTTCAGAATTTACAGGTAATTTACATTGTCTAGTAGCGTGAGGTATGTTTTTTTTTTTACGTTCTTGATGCTGATTTACAAGATTTACAGAATTAGGAGATAATTTGCGTCGTCTGGTTATGTATGGTGGTATTTTTTTTACCAAGGGATTGTATATAGAGTAATACATATTTTAATCTCTCTCTCTCTCTCTCTCTCTCTCTCTCTCTCTCTCTCTCTCATAACCTGATCTCCTTCCTATTCCCTTTCTTTCTCTCTCGTAATTGCTTTCCCTTGTCTCCTAATGCTACTCTAATCCCTCACCTTCCCGAATCTGGAAACGATAAATGGAGAGAGAGAGAGAGAGAGAGAGAGTTGTGGGGGTAGGAGGAGGAGGGTGGGTGTGGGTAGAGGACCTCCCTGGGTGAGGTGTGAATAAGGGATAATTGACACAGGTATGGTCGTTCAGGTGGTCTTGGAACCTCTCCTCCTCCCCCAGCCCCTCCAAACCCCAACCCACCTCCCTCTCCCCCCTGATTCTGTCCTCTCCTTCCTTCTCCATCTCCTGCGTCAACCTCTCCTCTTCGTCCTGTGTCTGACCCGCCATCCGAACCCACCATCCACTTCTTTGTCTGTTGCTTCCACATCCACTCGCTATCCCATCAACTTCTTTCCCTCTTCTGCATCCTTTTACTAAATCTTTCCCTCCGTCTGCCTCTTCCACCTATCCATCCACTAGTCCCTCATCTTTATGTCCTCTCCCGTTCTCTGTCTTCCTATCCCGTTCGTGTGTCTCGTGTGTGTGAGAGAGAGAGAGAGAGAGAGATTGATTTTCCTGTGTTTTATGGAAGTTTCATCAACTACCTAACTTGACACACCCCTTCCCTACCATCAATTCCATTCCTAACTGACAAGGGCACCGCTGTAACCCATCAATTTATTTATAGTTGACTTTACCACTAGTCATAACTCTCTACCGTATAACAGAGAGAAAAAATTACAAAATTATATCGAGAATAGAAGCGTTAACGAGTGGGACATTCTACCATACATCACCACCGCCTGTCTGACTGGATTAAGATGGTCCCAGTTGTGAGTACAAGATTAAACAAACCGATTGGCTTTAATTTTATGCCGGACATCTGCATATCTTTTGCCGCGGCACAAAGGCGACTAAAGAAGACCTGACGTTGACTAAAACACGTCTTGATGTTGTTGTCATTGGGGTGTCCATATGTGTGTCTGAGCTGCTCTTCACCGCCCCCATATACGGTACCACTGAAATGGTCCCCTACCGGCGCGGGTCCGACAGACATGCCAGCGTGATTGATTTGCTTCAGTTACCCCTCTCGGCATGAGCTGTCCTACTCGTTTTCTGTACCGCCATCAGGTGACTAAATAGCATAAAGAGACGTCGCTTATCCGCTTAAAACAACAATGTGACAGCTCCACATCCCATTATACAAACGAGTGTTCCTTTAAGGCACAAATATTCCTCTCAAATACTATCAAAGGAAGTATTATTTAACTACATTTAACGCATCGTCCAATACTTACGTCTCCCTTTACGTATATCTGCACCGTAACTGCAGCTCAGCACAAGTGTAAACAACTACGATAGGATTGGGTTTTACGCTGATTGGATAAGATTGAATAAAAATCCTTTCTACTTAATATGGATGATTTTTTTTCTCTATCCTAACAATTTCTCTTCGTTGTGGCGATAGGCAATCACAACAAATTCCCCGATTACGGTCGCATTTATCCGAGTTAAATACCTGAGTTACGCCGTCGTATATTCGAATTAGCGCAGCGTGTTAGGGTGGCGATTGGGAGAGTTTATGTCGTATCAACGAGTATTAACCCCAATTAGGATGTGAAAAAGAGGCCTGGTGACTATGGGAGGTCAACAGAGGTGATGAGTCTCTGCAGGTATTCGCCACCATTACACACAGAGGTAAAACTGATGTCACCAACTTGGAAAGGAATAAGAAAATATGGTCAGCGTATTGATGGTGTGACTGAAATATCCTGAGCCGTACATGGAGGCATTAAGGGATTATTTCTTAAGCTGGTGGTGTATTAGGGAGGGGGTAAAGAAGAGGAAGGGAGGGAGGAGGAACTTCTACTGGTAAAAGGGGGAGAATGGGGTGTGTGGGGGGAGATTAGGGGCGTGATTAGGGGTGAGAAGGAGTAGGGGCGTGAGAGAGAGACAATGAGGAAGGGTAAACAAACAGACGAACACAAAGAGAGAGGGACCAACAGACAGGCACAGGAACAGACAAACAACGGAACAGACAGACAACGGAACAGACAGACACAGGTATGCGAGGCGCGTATCACATAGCAGGTGCCCCACACTACAACTCCCCCCGCCCCACACACAAGGCAGATAGACCCTTAAAATCTTCCTGTCTTGTCTTGTTACCCCTGTGAGTAAGTGTGTATGTGTGTGTTTGTCTTGTCTGTCTGTCTTTTTGTCTTGTTGTCCTGTCTGTAAAACTGTGCCCCGTGCCAACTTGTCAACTTGTCGTGTGTGTGTGTGTGTGTGTGTGGAGACGATATGTAGAGGAGTGAAGATATTTGTGTAGGTGTGCCCACATATAAAATCTCACAACCCCAATGGCAAATAAGCATATAAGTCACCCACAAACACCAAAAATCCACAACATCCACTTACACCCATCTACACCCACCCACACCCACCGTAAACCCAAGCATCATAAGCAACGGGCGTGGCGTATGTGAACCAAGTCGTGTTTACATGCCATTCGCTAGCAGATGTGAAGTGACGGATGGGGATATTTTTTTTCCCAGTTGTGACGTCGATTTTTAGGTCGGCAGGTACGGAAGTGGGTCTTACCCTATACGTCTGACAGGAGAGATTGGAGGTTCACATCGCCCTGGGGTTAGTAAGGTTAGAGATTCAAGACTATAAACATTAGATGATAAAAGCTTTTCGACTTAGTGTTAATTATAATTGACTTAATTCCATTGTATATATAAAAAAATAGAAGAAATAATAAACTCAAGATAAATAATGAATGATTAAAAAAGAAATACGTAAAATAAATAAGGAAATAACACTAATACTCAGGAAAAAAAGAGAAGACTGAAAAGAAAACAGAATCAGGTTTAATGGGTAACTTTAACAAAGACTTGGAATAATAAGACAACAATGAGGTGAAATAATTCCCAAAGACGCCAAGAGTAGTTAGAGTGACTTGATTTTAATGACACTTTTAGGATTTAATAATGATAGGAATAATGTATCCATAACCGCGTCCAGGATCTTGTGGTGTGTGTGCGTGTGTGTGCGTGTGTGTGTGTGTAATAATAATAATAATAATAATAATTAACGGTTTATTGAAAGAGCTTGGCAGCCAGAAGGCTGAAAATATACAGTTACATATTTGGGGAATGGGTTACGAATTACAAATAATATACAAGTGACATAAGTGACACAAATAAGACATATAGTAACTTAGATGGGGATCAGCTCAAACTACAGTTCATTTCAACATAGTGACAGTGTAGGGAGCAGTGTTTACTGGGAGTGAATACACTGATTTATTACATGTTATTGATAATTTTTACAATGGTTGGGACTGGGCTGTTCTTATAGCGATCAGTTCGTGCACGTATGGGCTGGATGCGGTTGTGGTGTCGAACAGCAATTCTCGGACAGGGGATCTCAGGTGGTAGTAGGGGCCGGTGTCGGGGATGGTGTAGAAGCTTCTTACCAAATTTGCAGATGAGGCCGTGATGGTCAGTGAGAGTCGAAAGGGTCAGTGTGTTGAGCGCTTCTTGATATGTGGAGTAGGAAGGGGAGAGAATAATCTTGCATGCCCTCTTTTGCACTTTTTCTAGGTGTTTACGTTGTGTGGCATTTAGGGAGGAAGACCAGGTGGGGGAGGCATAGGTGAGCTTGGGAAGTATGAATGTTGTGTATACACTGAGGAGCTCGTGTGCGGGAACTCCGAGGGACTTGAGTCGGCGGAGGAGGTGGAGACGGAAACTGGAGGATTTGACAACTTCACTGACGTGTGGTTTCCAATTTAGTTTGTTGTCTATGGTGACGCCGAGGAGCTTCGTGGAATCTACAACCTGGAGTGTGTTCGGACCTAGGGTAATGGAAGGAGGTGGGACAATGTCGGAGGAGAGGTTGATGTGCATAACCATGGTCTTGGTATGGTTGATGGTGACATGGTTGTTGGTGGCCCAGTTTTGGAGACTGGTCAATAAATCCTGAAGGGCAGTATAGTTGGGAGCAGAATTGTTGACGCTGATCCCAATGGTGGAGTCGTCGACATATTTCCAGCGAGCAGGGGTTTCTCTTAGGGCATCATTGATGAGCATAAGGAAGCAGAGTGGTCCCATCTTGGTGCCTTGGGGGACGCCACAGGTGAGTGACTGAAAGGTGGAGACAGCCCCTCGGAAGCGTACAGCTTGGCGTCGGTCACTGAGGAAGTCTGTAAGCCATGGTATGAGACTTCTCCGAAGCCCGAGGTCAATAGCTTTGTTTATGATTATATTGTGGTCGACTAGGTCGAACGCTTTAGTGAAATCAATGAAGGCGACAGCTACAGACGTTTTTCGTTTCTCGAGATGGCGGTATATGTAATCGAGAAAGCTGACAAGACAGTGAGTGGTGGAGGAAGTTTTCATGTTGCCAAATTGCTGAGGGTCTACGACTCCTGCAATATCAGCATAAGCCCAGTCAAACACAAAACTTTCACAGATTAGGCTGGGTATTGGGGTGATTGCAATAGGTCGTAGCTGATTTAAGGATTGTGGGCTGGTTGACTTGGGCACTGGTGATACATAAGAGGTCTTCCAGTCAGCTGGGCATCTGGCTTGACTGAGAGAAGCATTGATGATGGAGCAGAGGGGTTTAGCAAGCTCCGGGGAGAACTCCTTGAATAGTGCGTGTGTGTGCGTGCGTGTGCGTGTGTGTGTGTGTTAAGAATTCTCTGAGGTGTAGAATTAATTTTCGGAAAAGAACATCTCGTTGTGGTTGGTTACTGAGGCGTGTTATTGTTTTGTGACTTTAATTGAAAACAGAGGAAAGAAATTGTTTGGGATTTGATTTGATTTTAACTGGTTTTGTTTAATTGTTTATGTAGCACTGTAGCAGTAAGATAAGCCAATACACTCATGAATAAGTGCACACGTTCCCACACACACACACACACACGTCTTCCCTTCCACCCATCCCTCCTCCTCCTCTCCTCCTCCTGTTACGCCCACCCACGCGCCCACGCCCCCGGTAGAGCTGCCAGAACATCGCCATGAACCTGGAGAGACAAATTGGTACCCAGCGTGAAGCTAGGGACGACCCAGCGCCCACACCTAGATGCTTTGACTACTAATCCCACCATGTTACTGCCTAGCCCTAGCCCTTCCTCTTAGTCCTAGCCCTTGCTCTTAGTCCTAGCTCTTACTCCTAGTCCCCTGTCCCTTGAGTTGATGTCCGGCCCTCCTCGTCTATCCTATATTCGTTTTTTCTATTCTTTTCTATCCCATTTATCATTTTTTATCCCATTCGTCCATTTTTCGTCTATTTTTTGTTCCCCTTTGTTTTGGTCTATCTTTTCTATCCTCTTTCTATACAACATCCCTCTGTTCTCTTCTCCTCTTCTATCCTTTCCTCTACCATCCTTTCCTCTACCATCCTTTCCTCTACCATCCTTTCCTGCTCTATCCTCTCCTATCCTATCCATTCCTTGGTTTATATGCCACTAGGTATATTTTACAGTGTGTCATAGAAGCGCCGAGTATTAATTCTAGCACATAAAAAACACATCTCAGTTGGATCATAGAGCTCTGATGACCGTCCGGCGTCGCTAGGTAAGACTCCCAAGCAGATGTAAATAAACAATTGCTGGTCGTTCTTGTAACACGGAGAGAATTCTAAGCAGGATGTAAATAGAGGGTTTGCTCGTCGTT
>NW_024748543.1:845000-935000 GCF_018991925.1 Homarus americanus
GATAAATTGATAAATAGAGGATGAGAAGATGATACAACGGGACAAGTGAATGATGAAGCAGGGAGATAACATAGTGTGTTGATAAATGACAAGGACTAGGAGGCAATTCCCGATAAGCCATATAAATGAGAGGGAAAGTCAGGACAGAAAAGGTAAAGGCGACACAAGATGCATTAAAAAGAGACAGACTGACAGACACTCGTGAGTAAATGTTATATGTCACATTCTCTCTCTCTCTCTCTCTCTCTCTCTCTCTTTTCATCCTTGTATTCTCGCTTTCTTTTTGATTATGCAATTATCTTATTCCTCTCTCTCTCTCTCCTTCATTCTCTCTCTCTTTCGCCTTTTCTCCCTCCTTCTTCTTTCTTATTATGTTAGATTTTTACTCTCTCTCTCTCTCTCTCTCTCTCTCTCTCTCTCTCTCTCTCTCTCCTTCACACACATCTCATATAATTGTTTATTTGTTTACCTTCAGACTCAGGCCAAGTCATAAGGAACTTCTCGCCGCCATAGTGAGACAGGTGTCATAAAATATCGTCTCTTATTTCATTATCTTATCTTTATTTATCGTGAAATTTTGCTTTTATTTTAAGTATTTTATACGTGTTTTTCTTTTGTTTATTTCCTACTTTTTTTTTGCTTATATTTAAGATGTTGTTTTTTTATATATTTTGTTTTGAAATTTGTTAGTTGGTTGCTACTCAATTTGAAAATGTTGATAGATAGATAGATAGACACACACACACACACCCACACACACACCCACACACCCACACACACACACACACACAGACGAGAGGACCAAGTAAACAACAAATCAATAAGAGAGTATCCTCGTGTACAATAACTACCCGGATATGTTGTTGACTCTAGCAGCTGCATGAAGCGACCATCAATACCTTCCAATAACACAGGTAGTCAACAATAATAACTTCATACACCTATTGAGCACCTGTGTAAATTGAAATGACTCGCCAATTATTTTGTATTGTCTTTTACGTGTGTGTGTGTGTGTGTGTGTGTGTGTGTGTGTGTGTGTGTGTGTGTGTGTGTGGGTGTGTGAGCTTTTCTGTATGTATATGTATTATATGTATTTAAGAGCTCAGTCAAAATAATTTACATTTCTTAGTTATAATATGAATAAGAATCCTATTATTATTCTTTCATTAATAAATATATGATACGGATATAAAAAAAATTCATATCCATCCAGCTTTCGTTAAAAAAAAAAATAAATTAATTAATTAATAAATAAATATACTTTGTATTCTGTTAAAATTTCTCAGATATAATTAATTTTACTCAAGGAAGAAGCTGTTAAATTTTTGTGAGTGTAGGTGAAGGGAGAATGCCACAAATAACACTAAAAACATCATACGTCTGGTAGGGGGGAGTGACTGACCTTATCAAGCTGGTGGACTGGGTGCTCGTTGCCGGCCAGTCATCGGGGAAAAACTGTTGTACTATTTTGACGGCTAAATAGATCCTGAGCCTTGCGTGGAGTTGTTTATCATTTTGTTGGTTTATTTGTTGTCAATAACCGAGAAAGGTGATGAGTGTACAGGTAAAGAGAGTGATGTAAAACGTGTATAGAGAAATGAAGGAAAGAGGAGATGGTGAATTAAGAGTAAATACTGTAAGTTATAAAAAAGGAATTTGAAATGGAAGAGGCCTAATAATGTAGGCTAAGTTTGGAGGAGTGAGAGAGAGAAAGAGAGAGATACCCTGACACACCGCAGCCCCCTCACACTGGACATACCAAGGATTTAAGTAACCCTGTACACACGTCATCAGCTTTACTTCAGTTATTTACTTACAATTCTTTACTGGAGGTCGGTCTTTATAAGTGGTCCCTCAGCCTTAATTATGGTCCAGACACTGACACGAATCTACTGTTGACTTTGATTTTGTTTCGTGTTATTGATTCAGATTTATGGGAGTAAGAATTGATGCAGATACTAGTAAAAATATAGATAAAAGCGCAGGTATAGATATAGGTATAATTACAGTTGCAGGTACTGGTATAGATACAGGTACAGGTGTAATTACAAAGGGAGGTATTTCCTATGATAACAGTACATAAACACAAGTGAGGGATCTATGTACACCGCCACGTGACATTCTCTTATTTGTACACACAGGTCGATGTAACAGACGAGTATATTACGTACATAGATCAAGTTGGGTTTTTTTTTTCAATGTCGGAGTAAGACGACTAGTTTTTGCAAAGGGACGTTTAAGACGCATTTCATGATACGCTCAAGAGCTCACTTCCTCCCTCGAACATGACTGACTCTGTTAGCCTTGCTTATTGGAGCGCCAGCAACCAGACCCTCATATGGAGAAGCCATCAAAAATTAATTAACCAAGCGGTGATGGCACGTTTCGGGTCGTGGTTCCGGGAGGCCTTTGGCAACGATTGACACGATTACGGGCTGCTTTTGGCTAAGATTGGCGCGATCCTCGGCTGCTTTTGGTTATGATTGGCGCGATCCTCGGCTGCATTTGGCTATGATTAACCCGTTTATCGCCAGCCAGGTAGGAGTGGACCCTAATTTCGCCGCGCCGTACACGCCTCCCTATCGGCACTTTGCGCCATAAGAACTGGCCCGATAAAACCCTCTATCGACGCCACTCGGTTATAAGTGGTGGACCGAGAAGGAAAGTAGCCGGCACAACACAGGGTATTATTTGATTTAAAATTATGCAGGTGTGTCTGTTGGCCTTTGACGACGATAATGTTGCTTGCTGAGTCCATATTGGGCTATCATGGTCCCGGCGTGTTATAACAACCTTGTTATTCTTGCGTTTCCTCTTTCCATTATTTGAGATCCTTTTTCTGATTTGCCACACACACACATGTATTAAATAAACCACATAATATTGTATATCATAAGTGTTTCATATAAATCTCCATCGTCTTTTAAACCCTAAATATTTCTTAATCTTCTGTTTCACGTATATCATAGCCTTCTGGAGCCTGTACGACACGTTCTCCCAGGGGGTCAGGCAACCAGGCACGCCGGCATGCCAGGTGTATGACTTGGAGCAATTAATCACGGGCTAAGTGTAAAAGCTGATGCCAGTACTGTCAAGGTCCTCGACACAGTGTAGCCAACTCTCCACCACCACCTTTCATTCGTCATACACAACAAAGTCAACACGAATACATCTATATATAAAACGACCAGTAAAATAGGTCCCCAAATGGGTTAAAATAGGGGTTTCGTTGATTTAAATAGGAATGGGTAAAGGGAGGGGGGTGATAAATAGGGATAAATGGGTATTTTAAGAGGGTTTTAATGAGGTGTTGACATGTGGAGGAGGGTAGGCGGGAGGGGAAGGTCGGTGAGAACACATAGGGTTGGTAATCCTGTCCTCACACACTCACTGACCCACTGTGAATATTAGACAGGGGAGGGAGAGGGGGAGACGGAAGGGAGAGAGGGGGAGGACGGAAGGGAGAGAGGGGGAGGACGGAAGAGGAGAAGGGGGGATTGGAAGAGGAGAAGGAGAGGACGAAATAAGAGAGGAGAAAGGCAGACGGGAGAAAAGAGAGATGACGAAGGGAGAGACAGAAGAAGAGAAGGGAGAGGGAGTGGGGAACGAAAGAGGCCAGGTTAAATAAGTGAAGGCTAGAAGGATAGAGGGGAAGGACTGATGGAAGGGAGAACTCTATCCCCAACACACACTATCGCTAACACACACTACCCCAACACACTCTACCGGGTCTACCTCAACACACTCTACCCAACACACTCTATCCCTAACAGACTCTACCCAACACACTCTACCCCAACACACCTTACCGGGTCTACTCCAACACACACTATCCCAAACATACTTTACCCCCAACACACTCTACCCTCAACACACTCTACCCCAACACTCTACCCCAACACACTCTACCCCCAACACACTCTACCCCCAACACACTCTATCCCTAACAGACTTTACCCAACACACTCTATCCCTAACAGACTACCCAACACACACTACCCCAACACACCTTACCGGGTCTACTCCAACACTCACTATCCCAACACACTCTACCCCCAACATACTCTACCCCCAACACACTCTAACTCCAACGCACTCTAACCTCCCTCGTTTCTTCCACCTTCCATCAACCACAATTTTGCGTGGCAGCCTTTATGATGTATGCAAAAAATATTGACTGAATATTAACCGAAATTTTAAGAACTTTCCCGGCATTAGCGAAAGTTTTAATAAGGAGAAAGTTTGTTTGGGAAATCATTTTTTAGGAGCAGAAGTCCGTAATATTGCTGTAGGAGGGAGGAGTTATTTTTGTTTTTTTGTTTTTGTGTGGGTGTGTGTGTGTGTGTGTGTGTGTGTGTGTGTGTGTGTGTGTGTGTGTGTGTAATGGTCAGCATCCTCGCTTTGCAGGCGAGCGGACCCGAGTTCTATCCTCGGGCAGGGTGAAACTGTGTGCAAGTTTCTTTACGCCATTTGCCTCTGTCTACCCAGCAGTAATTGGGAACCTGAATGTTAATCGATTTGCGGATCGTATGTCGGGGTAATGGTTAGCCAGTGCAGTTGGCGAGTTGTCCGGTCTTCTCGGACTATTCCTTGACACTGGGTCATGCCGTTCGTTAACTTAGGGTGTGGTTGTTGTGTTGGTGACAGCTTGTACACCTTAAACAAATTCACTCCTAGGTAGCCCTTGGGCCGGGACATCCTCGATTTCGAGGGGCCACCATTAACCATTATGTGTGTGAACCTATAATCGTATTACATAGAATCACTCTTAAAATACATTATAATTCAATCATCATCACCATCATCATCATCATCATCACCATCATCACCATCATCCCCATCATCATCACCATCATCACCATCATCATCACCATCATCATCATCACCATCATCATTACCATCATCACCATCATCATCACCATCATCATCATCATCACATCATCACCATCATCATCATCATCAAACAGACTAAACTATTACAACAAGTCTCCTAAATATCGATAATCCTCTTTTCTACAAACATTTTACTTTTTTATACTTTTTTTCATTCTATTTTATATTTTTGGGGATTTAATACTTTTTTTTTGGGGTGGATGGGGGGATGGGATTGGAGATGAGGATGGGGTAGGAGGGATGGGGTTGAAGTCTTTATTCGTATATATATTTTTGTTGCTAAAATATTGGAACATAAATGGGAGCCTCAGAGCACACGAGCGAGATAAATATTAAAACTGTCACAAACAACTGAGTTCAACAGCTGTGTGTGTGAAGGACCTGCATGTTTATTGTTCGTAAATAGTTGACACGATAATAATAGAGAGAGAGAGAGAGAGAGAGATTACTTTAAACTCGTATTTCTAAAAGCCGCTAGCCTCCGATAAAGTAACACGCCCCTCTTCCTATACAGTATATACCCTTCCTCCTCACACGGTCAGACGGGACAGGTACGCGCGCATCTGTGGTCGCTGAGGGTGTGTTGAGATAAGCAGCTACATGCAAACTCTGTTGACGCTCTGCCTTAGAAGTAATAAAAGGTGACGTTTAGCATCTGGTGGCTATGTATGACCCAGACCTCGCCATTGTGTGTGTGTGTGTGTGTGTGTGTGTGTGTGTGTGTGTGTCTAAGTCGTATTCCCTTGTTTTATCTCGCCACACGACCCAATTTACCATATGTGGGGGTGTAAGAGGCGCGATGAACAGTGGACCCAAACACACACACACACACACACACACACACACACACATGGAAAAACAGGGTCCTTAGATAAATTATGGAAAGGTGAAGAAGAAACATTGGAAGATGGTTGATTTTGGGGGCGATTGAACGTGTGAAACTTGGAGGATAGAAAATGGGAACATGGTTGAAGTTAAGAAAAATTTATACGTCGGAAATTTTTTTATTTAAATTATGGTTTTTGTTCCAGTGAATACAATAAAATATATAGGTTTCGGTTAAATAAAAATGGAAAATATTCAAACTAACTTTCTCATAGTGAATAATAGGAATAAAAGTAAAAAAAAAAGTAATCTATCAAAATTTAAACCCAACACACATCGTTTTCTCTGCATAGAAAATGTGGCCTCGGTCAAGCATACACTTAACAAAACAGTAAATGTAGCTCAACAAGTTCTTCACCATCATTATTAAGAAAACCAATTTGCCTCCTCAGTATAGTTAGGAAGACATATCCCACATTAACATCGAGGACTCCACATCTCTCCTTATTTATACTCCTAATGACTACCCAAACACCTGTCTTGAACGTGTCTTATATCGCTGATGGTCTAGACTCTCTAATGATCACACCTGGCGTTTCTTCCACCTTTAACTGGCCAGGTGAGAACGTTTCCAACTAGGTCATTTAAGTTATAGTTTCAAGATGGCGTCGGGGCTTTGCTGTGGCACTACCTTAACGAGATGGTGTTCAGATATCGTTAATTACGGTATTTAAAATGATCTCCTTAAACAATAACAAAATATAATTCTTTGAGGATGAGGACGCGAGGTGTTGGAGACACAAGCAACCTGATATTACTACATCAAGCCGTCTCTATAAGGCAGAGGAGGAGCCTAATACCGTGTCTATAAAGATCTCGGGGGTTGATTATACACCTGGGAGTTCAGTGTAAGGGTACTAACAGCGTCGGCTCACCCCTAGCTTATTTAACCAGATGATTAAACACCCTAACGCTAAAGCTAATCTAAGCTAACCTAACGTAATATAACACTATTGATAACCTAACCTAACCTTACCACCCCCCCCCCCGAGGTAGTAATAAAGTGTTTAATCATCAGGTGAAATAAGGTGAGGCTCCTAATCATCAGGTGGTCAGGTAATAATAGCGTTTTCTACACGTGGATGAGGGTGAAAGTGGTGGTGGTGGTGGTGGTGGGGCTCAAGTGTACAGTGGTAATGTTGTACAGTCACAGACAAAAGATCCTGTATACTCCAGTTCGAAACCTTTGCGAAATTTAAATGAGATAATTATACAACCAGGCCCAAGGGTTAATTTATTGGTGGAAAGATTCATTAGTTCGTTGGTTCGAAGATTCATTGATTCGTTGATTGAATTATTGTTTCAGTGACTTACTATAGCTGAGAGAGAGAGAGAGAGAGAGAGAGAGAGAGAGAGAGAGAGAGGAATCCTTGAACAATCAGACAACAAACACAGCTTCATTACAGACACAATACACCGTCATTACCACACACACACACACCCACACCCACACACACACACACACACACACACACACACACACCCACACACACACACACCACCGATCTGTGTATTTATACGTCAATAACCAGAGAGGGAAACACTCCTTTAGGTAGATCTTCTCCGTAATAACAGCAATATCCCGAAGATCCTCTCCTTGTGATGATCGGCCGAGAACGAACACAGTAATAACAGGAAGTGGAGAAATCGATAAACATGTAATTTAAGAGATATTGGTAAAGGAAGGAATATGTAGTTGAAAGAGTGAAATGAGATGGAGGAGAGGAAGAGGAATGGGTAAGAGAGATGTGGGTAAAAGGGATAGGAGAAGTTACCGAAAATGTGTATAGTAGAAAAGTAGATTAATGAATAGAGGGAAAGACAGTAAAAAAGAAAATGATAATTTTTCTAACAAAATATTCAAAATTTTCCTTCATATAGTAATTAAATCTTTTTTATTGTCACGTAGAAGAAAAATACAGAGGAAATATAATTATAAACAAATAAATAAATAAATCCTCCCTCAATAATGTATGACCGATTAAATTCAATATCGTTAAAATATTCCAACATTTAATAGTCATCAATATAAAATCTGGTGAGAGGAGTTGCTATTGAGAGATTCAGTCATGCTATTGACCTTTCAATTAATGTCACTAGTCTTCTTCACCCCCTGTAAGTGTGTTTGTCTCACTCAGCTGGTAGTGTCAACCTAAATATTAAACCAATCAACCAACAAGCGCGTCGGTGAAGTTGTTTACATTGTCTCACGCATGCGCAGACACCTTACGAAAACAAAAGATGAACGACCTGTGTTGATATAATTTATTTTCTTATGTGTGTTAGACCACTGTTAGACAAATCCTGAGTTGGTAAATGAAGATGGATAAATATCTCTGAATGACTTTAGGTTTAATATTAACATGTAATAAAAGACAGTGCAATTATTATGCTGGTGTGGTTCCAAAGGGAGATAGTACGTTCACTGAGTTATGGTAGAGATTTTTTTTTAGCCATTCTTACAACTCCTGGAGGAAAAGAAAAAACAAAAATCAGGAAATAAAAATCCAGGGAGCGTCTTGTGCTGAGAACGTCTTGTGCTGGAGTTTTTTTCCCCCCTCGTATTATGATGTTCCATAAAATCTCGACAGCGCATCGTAATATTAAAAAAATAACTAGTGTATACCAAACCAGGGAGCCGGGTGTTAAATTCAGGAGGGGGGAGGGGGAGTAAGGGGGAGGATGGAGGAAAAAAAGGAAAGGGGGAGAGGGGAAGGACTATAGGGAGGTACAGGGGGTAGGGAGGGAACGCGGGAGATTGGGCGGAATGGGAGATGATGAGTAGGGGACATTTTGTTTTCGTTTTTGTTTTATGAATCTTGTTTTAAGTTTATATTTTGTCTCTTGTTTTATTGGTCAAAAGTTTAGCGGGTAAGATTTTACTAAGATATCCACTTGGGCGAGTCTCAGTCTAGCAGTCTAACTTGCTCAACTTAGCGGCAGTTGCTAGATATCTCCGCACAGCTACGAGTCTATGTACTGGATGCGATTAAACGATACTGGCTGTAAGATAATACGATAAATCACTGATTTCTACTACAATTTATTAGAAATATACGATATTATTTGCTATTATATATTTTGTTTTATATCCGCGTATATAACGGGGAAGACATTAATAAGAACATTAATGCATTTTTAACGTATGTTTGAGTTCGGTATTAGACGCGTAAGTGTTGATAATGACACGTACTATTCCTGTCCAGTACATCCCGCGTGATACTCTGGAGTCACTGACCTTCCTGCCCAAGTGCCCAATCCAGTTGACCCCAGGCGGTGACAGACCAGTAACTGGACTGTTTCTCGGATTACTAACTCTCGCCTTTGGTAGTGTCAGCTCACCCTAACTAAGCCAAACATGTGTGGAAAAAGGTAATAGTAATGACCCCACCGGACAGATGCTGTACATGGTGGAGCAACTGGAGCCTCATGTGGATATTTAGTTAGTGTAGTACTCGATAATTTAGCACAGCGCGTATGATAATGTGGAGGTTTTGAGAATCTGGTAATGTGTCTGGAGGGAGAGGAAGGAAGAGGGAGGAGGAGGGAGGGAGAGGGAAGAAAAGGGAGGAAGAGGGGGAGGGAGGAAGGTGGACTGTACCGTCGCTCACAGCTTAACTTGGGGGCAAATCCACTACAAGGGGTCTTATCCAACTTCAAGGAAAGCAATTAGACTTGGCACTAGAGCCCGCGTGGAACTCTCTCTCTCTCTCTCTCTCTCTCTCTCTCTCTCTCTCTCTCTCTCCAAATTCTTCCCATTCTCTTCTCCCCAAACTATCCCTCTCCTCTTCCTATCCTAAACCTCTCCATATTTTCCTCTTTGCCAACTTTCTTTCCTCCCACTTTCCTTTTTCTATACCTTCCTTATTGCTCTTCTTTCTCCTCTCGTCTTCCTCTTCTCACCGCATTTTCCACTTCCCTCTCTTCTTCTCCATCCTCCTCTCTCCCCTCCATCCCCCTTCCTACACTTCTAACAACAATGACAGAGAGAGAGAGAGAGAGAGAGAGAGAGAGAGAGTCAGATTTGTCAGGGATTTGTTGCACAATCTTTGGCACCCCTCCCGTCTTCACGTTGCAACGAAAACATCCCGTGAAAAGTAAGAAGAAGAAGAAGAAGAAGAAGGAAATAGTTTTGGGTGAGTGACGTGTTGTTCTTGGTGGTATATGTGTGAGGGGAGGTAAATATTTTCTATACTGTTCTATGTCGTAATCTCTGTTATTTACTCTTTTTCTTCTTTTCTCTGTGTCACTGTCCTTATTTAACTCTCTCTCTCTCTCTCTCTCTCTCTCTCTCTCTCTCTCTCTCTCTCTCTCTCTAAGGAAGGTGAGAGGTTTATCCCAGGTGTATATATAATATTCCCATAGTGACGTTCATAGTGTAACTCACAACTACGTGCCTCATTAAGACGTGTACAGGCTAATGAGTCAACAAAAATATTTACAAACAGGCAACACACAGTTCTGTACTTAAAGCTCCCTGAGAGAGAGAGAGAGAGAGAGAGAGTGAGTCTACTAACACACATATGTATCACACTTACACTTCTCCGTCACCCACACGTTCCTCCTACACCGCTCGACCTATTAACAAGATGAAAGAAAAAAAATAACAAAGATAACATTCTTCCTTGAACGTAAACAGCCCGGAAATATTAAGGATATTTTTTCCCCCAGGGTGGTGTGTGTCAGGCTGTGAATGTCAAGGCTGCGCGAACATCTCAATGTTGACAGTCGTGACGTCATCATTTTTCTCGATCCCTTGTTCTATTTATGACATCGGCGTCGTTCTAATTTATTTATTTTTCTCCTATGTATCAACACAGGATAAATTCATTGAAATTATTAAAACATAAAATTGTATTAATCTCAGATAAACTTTATGAGAAAATAGTTCCTGTGTGATCAAAATATACAGAACAAAATAATATGTAGTCGTGGCTCAAGAAATCGGACGCCGCACCTTCGCGCCATAAACCTCTCTTGGGGTGACTTCGGAATCCTCCCATAAAACAGGTTGCTGACGCCATATTTTTCATTGCATTCTTATCAATCACCGCTCACAGATGGCTCTCAGCGCACCATCTGGCGTATGGCCTCAACTTTACGCAGATTCACGCCTGTTTACTTCCTGATTAAGATAAGAACCTGCCGTAAGGGGAGACGTTGACGGGTACTTGTGTGCGGAAAGTGGTGGTGTCAGGGTTAGTGGCGGTGGTGGTGTCAGGGTTAGTGGCGGTGGTGGTGTCAGGGTTAGTGGCGGTGGTGGTGTCAGGGTTAGTGGCGGTGGTGGTGTCAGGGTTAGTGGCGGTGGTGGTGTCAGGGGTTAGTGGCGGTGGTGGTGTCAGGTTAGTGGTGGTGGTGGTGGTGTCAGGCGAGTGGCGATGGTGGTGTCAGGGTTAGTGGCGGTGATGGTGTCAGGTTAGTGGCGGTGGTGGTGTCAGGGTTAGTGGTGGTGGTGGTGTCAGGCTTAGTGGCAGTGGTGGTGTCAGGGTTAGTGGTGGTGGTGGTGTCAGGCAATGGCGGTTGTGGTGTCAGGGTTAGTGGCGGTGGTGGTGTCAGGGTTAGTGGCAGTGGTGGTGTCAGGGCTAGTGGCGGTGGTGTGTCAGGACTAGTGGCGGTGGTGGTGTCAGGGGTTAGGTGGCGGTGGTGGTGTCAGGGTTAGTGGCGGTGGTGGTTTCAGGGCTTGTGTGTCAGGGCTAGTGGCGGTGTTGATATCAGGGCTAGTAGCGGTGGTGGTGTCAGGGCTAGTGGTGTTGTTGTTAGAAGCTAGTAGTGGTGTTGTCAGGGCTAGTGGCGGTGGTGTTGTCAGAGCTAGTAGTGGTGTTGTCAGGGCTAGTGACCGTGGTTGTGTCGGGGCTAATGGTGGTGGTGGTGTCAGGGTTATAGGTGTTGTTGTTAGAAGCTAGTAGTGGTGTTGTCAGGGCTAGTGGCGGTGGTGTTGTCAGAGCTAGTAGTGGTGTTGTCAGGGCTAGTGACCGTGGTTGTGTCGGGGCTAATGGTGGTGGTGGTGTCAGGGTTATAGGGGGATGGTGGTAGTGATGGTGGTGGTGATAGGAGTGGTTGTACAGGTGGTGGTGATGGTGCATATGGTACTTACCCAGGGTATTGGTGGTGTTTATCGACCATGTGGTGGTGAAAGGGGAGGGTAATGGAACGTGTTATTTATGGTGGTAGTAATGGTGGTAACGATAGTGCTGGAAGATTATTAGTAGTGGTGGTAATAGTGGTTAGAAGAGTGTTGGAAGATATATAATTAATGGTGGTGTTGGTAGAGATGGTTGTGGCAATGGTGGTAGTACTGGTTTGTGCTGGTGGCAGATAAATACACAAACTCACTCAAGCTCACACAATCACAGACTAACACACTCACAAGCTTGCATACACACTCACAAGCCGACGCACTCACAAGCTTACACAATACATACCTACCCAACCACCCACCCACCCACCCACCCACCCACCACACCACCCACCCACACCTACCCACACACACACACACACCCACACACACACACACACACACACACACACAAGCAACTCCTGGCAACCCTGGACAGAGAGTGGCCGGGCAGGAAGCTATATAAGCCGGGTCAACCTGAGAAACACCTGTAAACACCTGTAGGAGGGAGTGCTGTGTTATGGGCTTCTGGAGGTCACGACAAGGTCAGAGTAAAAGAGAGAGGGAGAATGAAAGGTAAAGAGAAAGATAGAGAGAGAGAAAGTGAAAGAAGGGAAAGGGAGGAGAAGGTGGGGGTAAGGTTAAGGATAGAGGTCACGAGAGAAAAGAGTGGGTGCAGGAGAGGGAGAGGGGGGAGCAAGGCCGTAATGAAGAAGAGAGAAAGAAGAGGGCGAATTGGGTCGAACCAGGATTAAATGTGAGAGAGAGAGAGAGAGAGAGAAGTGTGTCAGGGTCAAGGAAACAGGGTGATAATAGGGAGTGTATGAAAGGTCAAATAACAAGAGGAGATAGACAGAAGAGAGATATAACATATAACATATATCAAGGTCAGAAAATATATGATGACGAAAAATGTCTAAATAAACAATCAAACGAAAAACGAAAAAACAATAAAAATAACTAAATAAATAAAAGACGACCAATAATAATAATAAAACGAGAGAAAAGTCATCGGGAAGAAAGGTCATGATGATGAGGAGGAGGAGGACGGGGGAAGGTAGAGGGAGAGAGAGGTAGGGAAGCAGAGAGAGAGAGAGAGAGAGAGAGAGAGAGAGAGAGAGAGAGAGAGAGAGAGTAAACAGGAAATTTATATCAAATTAAATAAAATATCACGAAATTTATTGAGGAAGGAGGTCAGGAGAAGGAAGGGAGGAGGGAGGGGAGGAAACAGAAGAGAAAAGGAGAGACGGGATAAAGAGAAACTAAAGAAGAAAATAAGAAACGAGACATGAATTTAAAAAAAGACACACACACACACACACACACACACACACACACACACACACACACACAGTAGTCCAAACAGTGGGTGACCGCCGCCTGTTTGTAAACCCTCTTAGCGTCCAGTGAAGCGAGCAGACACATAGTTTAGGTCAGAGGTAAACTGCTCACACACAGCCTGTAAACTCTAGAAGATGTTAAGCTTAAGTGTTTGTTCATATTGTGGACTGTAACACTGGGGGGGAAAGTTCAGGTTAGGTTAGGTTCAGGTTAGGTTAGGTTAGGTTAGGTTAGGTTAGGTTAGTTCAGGTCTGTTGTGTTATCAGGTTTGTGTCTGTTGGGTTGTGTGTATTAAATATGTCGTCTTTGGTGAGTTGCCCTGAAGTGATGTTAAGAATCCCTTTGAGTATGATAGGTTAATCCTTTTGAGGTACTATATGTTAATCCCTTTGAGTATGATAGGTTAATCCTTTTTGAGTATGATAGTTTAATCCCTTTGAGTATGATGAGTTAATCCCTTTTGAGTATGATGGGTTAATCCCTTTTGAGTATGATAGTTTAATCCTTTTGAGTACTATGTGTTAATCCCTTTAAGTATATAGGTTAATCCTTTTTGAGTATGATAGTTTAATCCCTTTGAGTATGATGAGTTAATCCCTTTTGAGTATGATGGGTTAATCCTTTTGAGTTAATCCCTTTTAATGGCTTAGGTCATTGAGTGCGCTGCCTTTTAACCCATTGAGTTCAGTGACTTAACCTCTCACACACAATGGATATCTTAGCACGCAGAACACATTCAGATTTCAGATTCAGATTTACCTCCACGCAGGCAGAGCATACGGCCAGCTTAAACAAGGGAAGGGGTTATCACATGTAAACGGGTTAAGACACCTAATGGGTTAAAATCTCTTCATTAATGGGTTTGTTCACTGTGCTCAAAGGGGTTAAAGTATCCAGTGTAGATAATTCTTCTTACTCATGGTGGTTAAATTCTGAGGCTTATGTGATTTTTTTTTTTGGGGGGGGGAGGGTCTCCGTCTCGTCGTTGTAAACAAGACCGGCCTACTCAGTGTGATAAGACCTGACTGAAGTGGTGTCAGAATTAAGGTAATAATGTACTCATATCTCGTCAACAGAGGTGACTGACTGACTGACTGACTGACTGACTGAACTGCTGTCAGATTAAGGTGATCTCTTATTTCATTCTTTTCAACGTTTGTGTTTATCGAACTAACTAACTAGCCAGCGATTTACTTTGACTAACAACGATGGAAATTGACACTAGATGTTCAGTTGTTGACGAGAGATTCTCAAAAGTTCTCAGGGTAAGATTTTTTTTTTAAATCTTAATTCGAGAAGAGACAACGTAACTATCTGACTTCTTGAAGCTGTACCACTAACTAAAAAAATGTCAAAACGCATTTAACAAAGTCACAAGGACGGAATCTCAAAGGCTCAATCGTTAAATTTTCACCCTAACTGGAGACTATATGAAGGTATCTGAAGAGTCTCACATAAGTTACCAAATAAAAATAGATTCTCAAAAGTTCCTACGTTGATTTCACTCCAAACAAGAGCTGAGGGAGTGTGTCTATCTGGTTTACTTAAGATAAGACTAAACAAAATTCAAGTCATAAAGGTTTATTGCCTAAATTATTCTCGTAACTGAGGAAAAGATAAGCGTATCCAACCGGGTCATTTTAAGCTGTGGTACAAGATGGACTTTCAGAAATTCGTGGCGTTAAATTTTCCCTTTCGTGGTGATGTGTATGAATGTATCTAATTGGCTCACTTAAGATACAGCATAAATACGAATTCTTGAGAGTTCGTACGATAATATTTTCACCCCACTAGGGACACAAGAACGTATCTAAGGGGTCTCGGGAGTTCATGAGAACGTATCTAACTCACACTCAAGCTACGACACAAAGATGGCGAGGGAAATGCTTGTTTGTTGACATTGCATACACCAAGACTTAATAAGTCACTTCTCTTGAGGGGAGAGTTAGTGTGTACAAAGTTGGCTTCGTGATGTTTTTCTGAAGCCTTTGTGTGCACAGGAGACGTTAGTGGTGTACCTATATGCGTACAGGAGACGTAAACAGTGCGTCTACAGTGTGTGTGTACAGGAGACGTAAACAGTGCGTCTACAGTGTGTGTGTACAGGAGACGTTAATGTTTATGGGCACAAAAGTCAGCTCCTGTAATTAACTTCTTTTTTTTTATACGGATATGATTACCTTATAAATATCCCTTAGAAGTCTGGTTATCATATTATCCTTCTTCTAACAACCACACAACCCTCACCTTTTATTACTAATGTGTGTCTTGTGTTGTAAGGGCAAAGGCTAAGGGCTAAGGGCTGGTGTATTCTAGAAGTATCCCTTAACACCTGTAGCCCTAGGGAAGTATAGTTCTTGTTACCCTCTCAAAATCCTGAATAAAAATTGAAAGTCCTTCATGAGATTTGAAAGTACAGTACAGTATTAGGAACACGTCATTCAAGTGCCTCTCTCTCTCTCTCTCTCTCTCTCTCTCTCTCTTTCTCTCTCTCTCTTAAGCTGGTCTTCTTAGGGTTTTAAACACTCAGTTGTTATGGATTTTAAAGATAATGAATATGATGACTTTTTTCGTACACAGAATGATTTACACACACACACACACACACACACACACACACACACACACACAGATAAGAAAAACAAATACAATTAAAGAGGGTGACAGAAGTGCTAAGAGATAAGAGTGTGTCTTTACTAGCATGTAAAGGAGGAGGAGATAATATTATAAAGTATGATTAAGTAAGTGTGTGTGTGTGTGTGTGTGTGTGTGTGTGTGTGTGTGGACACGGTAGATAGCAGTGAGACATAGTGACAACATCCACTAACACGGGGCCATATTGTCTCACATCACAGCTGGAAATATAATCAGATGAAAGATGTCTGAGTCATATACTGTGTGCGTGAAATAAAAGATAAAATATACTTGAACAAACTAATTAACGATAGAATTCATTTACTTGCGTTTCTTTGATATTTTGAACGTCAATATTATATAATTAATTATTTTTTGACAGATTTTGAGTTATAGAGAGAAAGTGTCAAATAAAATGTTTTACCCGGAAAATTTAACTCGGAGATATAAACGTGTGTGTGTGTGTGTGTGTGTGTGTGTGTGTGTGTGTGTGTGTGTGTGTTTATGTAATGGCAGATAGACAATCAATAATTAATATACATAGAAATGGATAAAGAGACAGAAAGACAGACAGACAGGTAGACAGACAGACAGGTAGACAGTTAATATATATATATATATATATATATATATATATATATATATATATATATATATATATATATATATATATATATATATATATATATATATAGATCCTGTTTCTTCTTCTTTCTCTTCTCTCCTATCCTGTTTTATCATGCCTTTGTCTTATTCCTTACGTTTATTACCAGTTTCATCCACGTATGCTAATCCGTGTTGTTGCTGGACCTGTTATTTAGTCTTTATTTCTTTTCTCTCTCTATTTTTATTCTTGTCAGTTTCTTTTATTTTCTTGTTCCTTTTATTCTTCTCTGTCTTACTTGTTATATTGTGTCTGTCTGTCTGTCTGTCTGTCTGTCTCTGCACTCATCTCTCGGAACAAAATGGCGTCGTAATTACTCTTAGACTACACTCTAATTAAACACTTGTCTTATTACCCAAAGTTAAGCAGACCAAAAAAATTAACTCAAGCGACCATTATGGCGCCTAAACTGTTCTGTGACTCGACTGTAACTCGACTGTAACTGTATATATATATATGTTGACTGTTTACTCCAGTTAATAGAGAGAAGTTACCGTAGGTTCCCTTTGATAATAATCCCAGTGACTTGATACATTTGTCTAAGAAGCGTTTGTTTTGATTCTCGTTTTCTATTGAGGTTCGGTTTCTCTATGACGTAAGGGAGACTTCGTTATATCTTTATTTTTTTATTTTTACTTTTTTTTTATCTCTCTCCGGGTTCTCCAGCTTCTCCTAACTTACTATCTCCATCAGTCACGGTAATTTTAGAGATAATATTTATCACTCTTCATCCCTTTCCCCCTTCTCTCTCTCTCTCTCTCTCTCTCTCTCTCTCTCTCTCTCTCTCTCTCTCTCTCTCTCTCTCTCTCTCTCTCAGAAAATTTAGAATATTTTTTTTCTCTCTCTCTCTCCCTCTTTTCTCACTTGCCGGTCTCACCCACTTGCTTTATCGTTCCAATAATTCTTCTTCTCCTTCTCCTCCTCCTCTCTCATCTCCTCCCAAGATGCCGCCTGAATGTATGTCTTCCTTCCCCTTGTTCTTAGTGTTATATTTATGGTGTTTCTTCATTAATACCCTGGTCAGTGTTGCCACATTTACTTCAGCTGACTCGATGGAATTTATCCTCTTACTGATGTTTTTTTTTTTTCATATGATTGATAACTAATTTCCTGGATTATAATTTTTTCAGATATTTTTTTTTATGTTTTGGTGAAAGTTATTGAGGGATTTTAAATGAGCTTTGGGTTTTTGTCTGTCTGTTTTATAGATAGGTGGTAACGACATGGGGCTAACTGAACTTAACATGGGGCTAACTGAACTTAACATGGGGCTAACTGAACTTAACATGGGGTTAACTGAACTTAACATGGGGCTAACTGAACTTAACAGCTGAACTTAACATAACCTGGGGGCATGGGCTAACTGAACCAATATGGGGCTAACTGAACTTAACATGGGGCTAACTGAACTTAACATGGGGGCTAAATCAAACTTAACGTACAACTGAACTTAACATAGCTTAACATGGGCCAACTGAACTTAACATAGGGGCTAACTAGGGGCTGCTGGAACTTAACATGGGGCTAACTAGACTTAACATGAGTAACTTAACAACATGGGCTAACTAGACTTAACATGGGGGAACTGAACTTAACATAGGGCTACTAACATTAACCAAACTGAACTTAACATGGGGTTAACTTAACTTAACATGGGGCTAACTGAACTTAACATGGGGCTAACTGAACTTAACATGTAAGTTAACTTAACTCAACATGGGGCCAATCCGAATCCTAACATGCAACAACTCTAACAGGGCTAACTGAACTTAACATGGGGCTAACTAGACCAACATGGGCTAACTGAACTTAACATGGGGTTACCTTTATCTTAACATGGGGCTAACTGAACTTAACATGGGGCTAACTGAACTTAACATGGGGCTAACTGAACTTAACATGGGGCTAACATAACCCAACATGCAACTTTAACTTAACATGGGGGCTAACTTGAACTTAACATGGGGTTAACTTAACGAACATGCAATAACTGAACTTAACATGGGGCTAACTTGAACTTAACATGGGGCTAACTGGGGCTAACTTAACATGGGGTTACCTTATCTTAACATGGGGTTAACTGAACTTAACATGGGGCTAACTGAACTTAACATGGGGCTAACTGAACTTAACATGGGGCTAACTGAACTTAACATGGGCTAGGGTTTCCTTATGCTTAACATGGGGTTAACTGAACTTAACATGGGGCTAACTGAACTTAACATAACTAGACTTAACATGGGGCCAACTGAACTTAACATGTAAATAACTAACTCACTATGGGTTACCTTATCTTAACATGGGGCCAACTGGCTAACTGCCAATCCGAATCCTAACATGCAACAACTCTAACAGGGCTAACTGAAACTTAACATGGGGCTAACTGAACTTAACATGGGGCTAACTGAACTTAACATGGGGTTAACTTAACTTAACATGGGGCTAACTTAACTTAACATGGGGTTAACTTAACTTAACATGGGGCTAACTGAACTTAACATGGGGCTAGCTTAACTTAACATGGGGCTAACTGAACTTAACATGGGGCTAACTGAACTTAACATGGGGTTAACTTAACTTAATCTTAAACTAAACGCGAATTCATCATCTTACCATACTTAAATCGCACTTATCTCAACACGTCCTAAATAAACCTAAATTAACTTGATCATAATATAACATAGACTAAACACAGCGTAATGTAACCAAACCAAAATTAACCAAACCAAACCTAACCAAACCGAAAAAAACTCATTTAACCTGACCAAAACTTCACCTAATCTAACCTAAACCCAATTTAATTTAAGTAACGCAACCTGGTTTATAGCTAACCCGAAGGTAACCCGGCCAGCATCAGCAGAGGGGAGTGTTGGCAACTAAATGGTGTACGGTGTGAGAGAGAGAGAGAGAGAAAGAGACAGAGAGAGAGAGAGAGAGAGAGAGAGAGAGAGAGAGAGAGAGAGAGAGAACAGGTACTTGTAGACATTCTCGTGCTGATAGTGGAGTGGGCCGTATAATTCTAACCACGGCCGCCAGGATTCCCGTGTGTCACTTACAAGGCGTCACAATTTTCCCCTGACTCGTTACCGAAAGAAACAAAAAAAAGAGAGACAGTACTTTCTCTTTCTCACTGCTGTACGTGTCTTACCTCACTGTCAGCTCTACTATCGCACCTCTCTACCACTCCACTATCGTACGTACCACTCCACTATCTCACGTACGACTCCACTATCCCACGTACCACTCCACTATCCCACGTACCACTCCACTATCCCACTGTAACACTCCACTATCCCACGTACCACTCCACTATCCCACTGTAACACTCCACTATCCCACGTACCACTCCACTATCCCACTGTAACACTCCACTATCCCACGTACCACTCCACTATCCCACTGTAACCTCCATATCCCACGTACCACCACTATCCCACGTTCCACTCCACTATCCCACGTACCACCCACTATCCACTGTAACACCCACTATCCCACGTACCACTCCACTATCGCACCACTATACCACTCAATTATTGCACCATTGGCCTCTGACACAACAAGTGATCATCCTGGTTGGGCCACCCATATACAGAGCCACTCCTCCCCCTCCTCCTCCCTCCTTCCCCTCCTCCCCCCTCCTTCCCCCCCACCCCCTTGGCACTTCTCCTGGCACTTAGAGAGGGACAAATACATGAATCAGTGTGAGGCATAAATCCCTTAAGTCTGTCTGAATTTCTGTCTGTTACTTGTTGAGGGTAATTTCTCTGTTATGTGAGACGTTAGTGGGGGTGAGGTGGGCTGTGGGGTCGGGGTGGGGTGGGGTGTGGGGTCGGGTGTGGGGTGTGGGGTCGGGTCGGGTGTGGGTGCCAGTCTGTGGCTATTACTAGTACTCTCTCTGTCTGTCTGTCTGTCTGTCTGTTTGTCTGTCTGTCTGTCTGTTTGTCTTTGTGTCTCTTTTCTTACTTTCTCTTTCTTCTTTTTTCCGTATGTATGTATGTATGTATGTATGTATGTATGTACTATCTTTCTATCTGTCTGCTTCTCTGTCTTTCCCTCTCTCTTACTGTCTATGTTTCTGTCTATCTGTATATAATTCTCTATATATTTCTACATTCAAATAATCCCTCAATCATTTATACGTTCATATATTCATAAATTCAAACAGTTATTATTCACATCTATTTAACTCTCTACTAATTTACATATTACCACACACCCACCACCTCCACACCTTTCCACACTTCCCCACACCTCCCCACACCACCTCCCAACACCTCCCCAACACCTCCCAACACCTCCCTGCAACACCTCCCCTCCTCCCACACCTTTCCCACACCTTCCCCCACCCCCACACCTCCCCACACCTTTCCCACACCTCCCCAACACCCCCAACACCTCCCCAACACCTCCCAACACCCCTGCAACACTCCCCAACACCTCCCCCCACACCTCCCCTACCAGCGACCACAATCACCCCTACCCACCACCAGAGTTCACAACCTCCCCACTCTCCCTACTTACAACCTAACCTCCCCCACCCACCCCTCACTTACAACCACCTCTTCCCTACCCCTACCTACTACCACACCCCCTCCACCCCTTCCCCACAACCACACCCTTCCCCGCCTCCCTCTACCCACAATCACCACCCTCCTCACCCCCCCCCACTACTTACAACCACACCCTCCACACCACCACCCACCTCTGTACCCCCAACCTATGATATGACAAGTCACAGACAAAGGTGAATTTATACCATCTTAAAACTGGCAGTATCATTATGCTTATTCGAGTGCGTCTGTGCCAGTCATCCTGTTAAACATTGGCCCAGACATTAGTGACTGGGATGGGAAGAGGAAATAGACTGTACATCTCCTCATCAACAGAAAGAAAAAAGGAAAAAAGAAATTACCCGTCATTAAGGATTATTTTTGGAAGTGTTGATGAAGAAAGAGTTGTGTTTGTAGTAGTCAGGATGGAAGAGTGATTGGAGGCTAGAGGGTTGTTTAGATTTGATTGGTGTATAAATTATGTAGTGGAGTGATATGCATTGTTGATGTCCTCCTGGTAAGAGTGTGTGTGTGTGTGTGTGTGTGTGTGTGTGTGTGTGTGTGTCTAAAGTTAATTAATTGACAGTCAAAAGCTCACTTGCCCCTAAAAAAAACAAAATCAAATTCTTTTATCCCAGACCAAAAAAGCCCTCAGTAATACCCGTCCAGTTAACACAAATATTCTTCTTTTAATAGATAATGCCGGACAAAACACTGAATTTAATACTGTACGCTTGGCCACACAGTAAAGGTTCGGTGAACTTATGTCACATCCCAACCATATTAAAAATACCATTTAAAACTCGGAGACAGTTGAAAAAATACGTTTGGAAAAATTCAGACTATTTTTTTTAATATATATTAATTTATGTTATGTAAAAGAAGTGAAATTAAAAATATCTTGTCATGTCAGAATAGTGTTTAAAAATCTTGTCATGTAAAACCATAGGTATAAAAATTCTTGTTGTATAATATATAGTATTAACAATTTCGTAAAAAAAAAAAAAGTCCTATTTGAAAACCTCGTTATATAGAAATAATGTTTAAAAACATAGCTATATATGAAATTACCTTTTGCTATACAACCATATAAAATATAACCACAACCTTGATATAGCATTTAAGACCCGTGTTGCATAAAATACATAAATCAAAAACCCTTCCTGTATAGAATGTAACTTTTAAAGACTGAAATTTTCTTGAATAAAAAAATCCAGGCAGGTGAAGAAAACATTTAAAAACGGCAGTCATATAAAACAAAAATATACATAGATAAAAACCCAAGCGATAAAGAACTTTTTTTTAATCTTTTCTCATTTTTTCGTTTTCCAGCTACCAGTGGTCATTAAGTAACAGTGTTTATATCTCAGTTTGTATATCGTTTATTGTTATTTTCCCCCATTTCTGTGTTTAAGGGCCAGAGGTGTGTTGGTGTAGTAACCTGGCGGCAGTATAGTGTGAGGCACTAGGGCGGGTCTGGGCCGTGATCGTGTGATGATGTATGGTTTCCTGAATGGTGGTTTCATTAATGGCCACTAGATGTCAACATATGAGTCCCTCGGGTCATTTAAGAGACGCCTGCAGACCATTTCATGCCTCAGTAACCCACCAAACATGAAGGGAGGTACTGTAGTGTACAGCCGCTAACAAATGTACTGTTGCTTCTCCTGCTGATCCACGAACCCCAGAGAGAGATTCAGACTCGTGAACCCGAAGCAGCTGCGGACTGAATAATGCATCAGTGTTTAACGTCAGAACGAAAATGGCCATTGAGCTAAGGTGAAACAAACATTGTATCTTCCTTAATGACGGTGATGAGGTATTATTGACATCAAGTGATTACATGTATGAAGAGAGTGAAGAGGAATATTTAGGAGAACATATAAATGACTCGGTAAATAAGATGTTACGTTGATACTCTTAACAAGAACTGATAACAAAGAGCATAAAGTGATAAACAGACAGAGACATGCAAAAAATAAAAAATAAAAAAAAATATTACAAGTATATGAAATGTTCGACTATTTTACCAAAGCAGTGTATATATGTGTTTGTGTAAATATAAGTGCAGTGACGAACATATTTGCTAGAAACAGAGAGACAGACAATCCATCATCGCTCTGACGGCCAATGACATCCACTCACATTCCCAAACACCACCACCAGGCTGACCATCCGTTCAACCCAACCGACCACTTCCCCGTTCAGTCGTCCACACAAAGGTAAATGTACTCTATACCGTATTGTCTTTATCCTTTACTATTGTATATATGTCTATAATTTTATCATTCATTCATTCGTTAGTAAATTTCGCTATAGTGAGGCATTGTATAGTGTTTCGTTAGCCATTGTTCACTGTAAGTCTTAATTTTCTAAAGCTGGACAACTGACGAATTTCGGCTGTGCTGATATAACTTTTATATCGTGAACTTTAAACCAGCTAGTGTTAAACCCGAGGACGAGACCAGCTGGGTTTTAGTTTTATATCCGGGTTATTTTACCTGAGTGAAGGTTCATATTGGTTTTTGTTTTATGGAAATGGTTTTATTGTTTTATTTTACTGTTGGTCAGTTATTAAATGTGTGTGTGTGTGTGTGTGTGTGTGTGTGTGTGTGTGTGTGTGTGTGTGTGTGTGTGTGTGTGTGTGTGTGTTTGTGTGTGTGTGTGTGTGTGTATGTGTTTTGAACTGGACTTATAAAAATTGGTTTATATTACCGGGTTAATTAGTCAAATGATGCGCTTGACTAACCTCGCTTATTAATATACCCAATGACGTTTATGAATAAATTATTTTCCCGAGCAACTTCTCCTCTTGCCCCCTTCTCACCCCTTTCCTTACCCCTTTTCCTCACCCCTTTTTCTTTCAATTCTTTCCCATTTTTCCTTTCCTCTATCCCTTTCCCCCTAAATCTATCCTTCTCTCAAACGGCTCTTCCTCTTCATCCTTTCCCTCGTCCCTTCTCTTCCTTTCTTAACTCCACCCTTTCTCTTTCCCTTCATCCCTTGTCCCTCTTCTCCCACACCATCTCCCTCCTTTCCCCTAACCTAACCCTCCCGTCTCTATTTTAGGCCTAAGACATAGAGAGTCTGAGAGGTACATAAGTTAAACAATAACTAATGTGTTGTTGATACTGTCTTGTAACACTGATGGTTATGCTCCTGGCTGTGTATGCTCCTTAGTTATGCTCCTGGCTGTGTATGCTCCTAAGTTATGATCCCGGCAATGCTCTATGGTTATATATTGAGTTATCTTACCTTCATTATGCTCATTAATTGTCTTTCATGCTTTATTCACACAGCCATTTACCGTAGTTTGTTTTATCCCATAGTTTATGTTTACAGCCAGTCAGCCACCCAGCCACCCAGTTAGATAGCCACCCAGCCAGTCAGCCACCCAGCTACCCAGTTAGATGAACACCCAGCCAGTCAGCCACTCAGCCAGTCAACCACTCACCCACTCACCCAGAACAGTCAACCACCCAGTCATCCACCAACCCACCCACCCACCCTCTCAGACAGCCCCCACCCCACCCCACCCCACCCCACCCCACCCCACCCCTGCACCTAAGACAGACTCTCATACCACATCGCTGCATCTGTTTACACCCCTCCCCTGCCTCAACAATGCTCTGAGACATGAGTTTCACGGTCACGCTCCTCACTGCTCTTATCCTGAGTTATGCTCACACCAGCGTGTTGTAGTGACGTACTTTATGGCTCACTGAGACATTCCTTCCACCCCTTTGATGGCTCACACGCTTACTCACACACACACACACACACACACACACACACACGCATACGCACACATATACATGCACACACATATACGCACACACATACTGTAGATACATACACATACATATGTGCACAAACATAATATAGATAAACATACATACGTACACTCGCACACATATATAGATACACACACACACACACACACACACACATATACACAAACAAACATACACATACATATACACACACATACACACATATACACACACACACACATACATACACACATATACGTTAATGGTGTCTCTATGAACCTCTCCTGTACACACACGCACACACCCACAGAAGGTATCAATGCAACCTTTGTATCTCTCAAATGTCTCCTTCACGTTTATTGAACTGTGAGAGACAAAGCGAGTTTCCTCTATCAAATAACCTCCTCCGCTTCACGTTTCTTTGGTCTCTGGCATGGGGGACACATCATTGGGTAGGTCTGACGTGGCGTATGTGTCATCTCCATGTGTCATTTGTTTTGTTGAGGAGGAAGTAGTGGTAGTAGTAGTAATAATGATGATGATAAAATAATAATAATAATAATAATAATAATAATAATAATAATAATAATAATAATAATAGCAACAGCAACTACAATAATAGTCACATTAATAAAATAGTTATAATAATAATATAAACAGTGGAATATACAAACACATTAATATAACGTCATAGTAAATAAAAGACAATAAGGGACCCCCAGACACTCCAGACATGCCCCAGAGAGAGCTCAGACATACCCCAGATGACAGGCAGTGAGAGTTAAGTGCTTTAGACATATCCCCCAGTTAAACCAGACATTTTAGCCATACCCCTTCATAAACCTTCAGATATAACAAGACATTTTTCCATCCCCAGACATCATTTAACCCCTTTACTATACCCCCAGATATGTTTGACACTTCTGCCCCCCCTTAAGCACCCTTTGATATACTCCCTTCACCTCCTTAACACCCCCTGATGTCACTCAACCACCCCTTTGAAAATCCTACACATCCCTTTACCCCTTTAGCACATCTTTTTCACCCCCTTTAAACACTGGCACATAGATACGTACATACATACATACATACATACATACATACATATATACATACAGACATATGAACAAGGAACTGGTCTATAAAGAAAGTTAAGTGTCGTTCATATTGGTGCAGACGACCCACTAACACCAGTACCTCCATCACCACTACCCACCCACAGCTACCCACCACCACCCACCACCACCACCCATACCTACTACCACCATCACCACCACTACACCCACCACCACCATCACCCATACCCACTACCACCACCATCACCACTACCATCATCACCACCCACAGTCACCATCACCACCCACAGTCACCATCACCAACCACCACAATGACCCACTACCAACCAACATCACCACTACCCACCACCACTACCCCTACCACCATCACCTACTACCACCAGACACGTTCACGCCCGTGTTTGTTCAGTCGCCTGGATTAAAACACATTCGTTTAGACGCCTGCTGCTTGTCGAGGCCTTTTGGGACCCAGACACACACACACACACACACACACACACACACACACACACACACACACACACACACACACACACACACACACACACACACTTCCTGGCTGTTAGGTTAAGTTAGGTTAGGTTAGCTGAGAGAATAATAATTTCTCTTACAGTTTGTTTGGTTAGCAAGATTAAAACACGTATGCTTGGATTAAAATACAATTGTTTTGAATAAAAAAAAATTAAATTAAAATTCTTCCCCTGGACTAAAACACAATGGCTTAGATTAAAAACACACTTATTTGTACTAAGACATGAAAACACAATCAATTTGCATGCTTAGGTGATTGCTAAGGTCTCGGGAATGCCACATATTTCCCCAAATGCTTCTACATAATTAAATAAATACTCATTGGATGTTTAAGTAGTTCCATGGATAATTCACATTAGTTTACTGTTTATTTTTATTGTTTTTTTTGACATTAGAGATTCGTTTTTTTTTTTTGGTGTGTGTATTTTTGAGGTGATGTGGAGATAATATTTCTTGATTTGAGTTGAATGTTTGGAGGTGGGTATTTGTGTTGTAGTTAATGACGTAAGAGGAGGAATGAAGGAAGGAAATGGTGATGTTAGTCGATTAAAAGTAAACTTATATGGGATAGCATGATTAACTAATGACATGTGTTATGAATGAGACTATGAGTAAAGAGAGAGATAGAGAGAGAGAAAAAAGAATAGAAGTGATAAGGAAAAGGAATGAAGAAGGTGAATGATGATAAAGTTTAATTAAAAGGAACTTATATGGAGCAAAAACAGGTCGGGGGAGGGAGAGGGGTAATTGAAACGAAAAGAGAGAAGGAAAGAAAGGCAGAATAATTAGGCTGGAATTCAGAAGTATACATATTCATACGTGGTGTATATTGAGGTACTTTTACATTAATACACATTTATACTTGTTATATGCTAATACACATTCCCAAGAAGAACATATTTCATCAGTGTTTGTTCAGCTCCTTGCCTGAAGACAAATACTTACCAGCTGCATTATGTAAAGAACCCACTTGCTTATTTGTTTTTTGTTTAAGATTAAGATGCTTGTCTGAAACCACTTAGGGCACTTCAGGCCATATGAAAGACACGTGTAAACATTTCAAAACAAAGTAAAGCGCAATAAAAAAAAAACACGTTCAAACACAACAAAACAAGACACATAACCCCCCCCCCTCCCAACCCCGTATCAAATCAGAGAAAAACACATCGAAACACATAGAAATCACACAAAAACATACAAAAACACTGAAAAACAAAAGAAAACATAAAAAACACACAGAAAAACAGGAAAATATAAGGAAAAAGACATGAAAACAAACACCAAAACACGCAGAAACAAGAAAACACGAAAACACACACACACAAAAACACGAGAACGAATCAGCATAGAATGGGATATATCAAATCCCCCCCAAAAAACACACACAGAAAATACACCCCAAACATATCTAAACGAAACCAAACACAGTAAAACACACCACCAGACGGATCAAGACACAATCAAACACATCCTAAACAGAATAAAACATATTAAAACATACGATCTTGACTGTCAGCTGAATGTTACTGATCCTTAGTCGAGCAGGTGGTCGAGGCGAGTCAAGTGAAGGTGCATGGCTTTAATTCCCGGTGATCGACAGGTGGGTTTATTTGATCACTGTGGACCCACCTGTCTCTTACACACACACACGCACACACACACACACACACACACACACACACACACACACACACACTACTCTCCCTCATTCGTTTCTATTTTGTTGTTGTTTTTTACGAGATATAACTTGCAGATGGTCGTATCATTTTTGGTGGATTTGAGGTCTTCTAGGATAATATTACATAATGGGCCGTCACAGACACCTCCATCACAGGGCAACACGTGTTAATAATTGTAGAGGCAACACGTGCGAGTGAACACCTGTTGGTTGAGAGTACACTACGACGGGCAGACTGCTGGCTGGGAGGGTATAGTTGTTTATCTCTCTCTCTCTCTCTGCATGAAAATTATTGGGATTCAAATTCTACTCGACCACTTGGCCATTTTAGTTGTACGTATATATGTGATTATCAGAGTGGTGCCTGGTGAGCGCTGATAGTGAGGGAGGGAGAGAGGGGGGGAGGAGAAAGAGGGAGAGGACTTGGAAGAAGGGGAAAGGGGGAGAGGAGGGAGGAGAATGGGTTAGTGGGAAGAAGGTGGGAGGGAAGGAAAGAAGGAGACAGGATAAAGGAGAGGGTAGAGAGGGAGGAAGGAATAAAGGGAGAGAGAGAGAGAGGGAGAGAGAGAGAGAGAGATCTAGCATTGGTACTCTATTCTCTCCCTTTACTCCTTCCTTCTCGCCATCCTCCCATCTCCCATCCCTTCCCTCTCCTCCCTTCTGGCATCCACAGGTCGGAATACTTAGCGATAACAAGGTCTTGTATATGACTGATAAAACACACAGACACGCTTAAATGGATTCCTTTGTTGATAAATATTTTTTTTATTATTTTTTTCATGTGTTGGTGATTCTTCATGTTATTCTTACCGAGTTTATGATTGTTGTTGTTTTTGTTATTATTTGTGTCAGTTTTGTTGTTGTTGTTGTTGTTATAGTTACTCTCATGATTATTATTGCTATTAAAATTTATATTGTATTTGTAAACAATCTTTTGCCTTACTGATACATATCTATGCACACCAATATATACTTATGCATTCATGTAACGATAACCTAACAGCCACACAAACAGTCATACACAATTTTACTCGTAAAACTAATTCTCGTGGTCTTTATACAAGCATAACTGCACATATACACATACTGTATATGCGTTATTTTAATGTATACTTAACACCTGTATCTTTAAGATATCACAAACACGTATTTATTTTACAGGTATACATAATACACACACACACACACACACACACACACACGTACATGTATGGGTCACAGAGGTTAAAATACTTACATAATAGGGAACTTAAGTAGAGTTAAGAACATGGCCATCGTCAATTTAAGGGATTAGCGAAACCTACATGTTCCTCCAAGGGCTCCGTGGGCTGTGCTAATCCCTCCCAAACCTGCCGTAACGGAGAACTAATCATCTCCCTTGGTGTAGACATTTAACTGTGTGTGTGTGTGTGTGTGTGTGTGTTTGTTGCATTATAGTACCATGAAGAAATAAGGGAGAGAGAGAGAGAGAGAGAGAGAGAGAGAGAGAGAGAGAGAGAGAGAGAGAGAGAGAGAGAGAGAGATGGACTTAAGCAATAGGGAGACACCTTTACTCTCATCTCTTAATAAACAAACAATATTCTACACAGATCCTTCGCCTAGGACCTGAAGAAGGATATTTAAGACACATCCTGGTGGGTGGGGGGAGGCAGACGGCATTCCTATGATCCTTTGGAAGAGAAGAGATGTACAGGCAGAGTCCTATAGGATTGGGTTTTGGCTAAGGACACGAGGGGAATACTTATGTCAGGATGCAAGGAGACGTGGTTAGGTGGAAGTCCTTCGGGTAGGATGAAGGAGTGTAGGAATTGGTGGAGGATAGATAGATGGATAGATAATGACTGAGATAGATAGACAGTAAGATAGAGAGAGAGTGACTAAAGATAGAAAGAGAGTGACTAAAGAGAGAGTGACTAAAA
The DNA here is from genome assembly GCF_018991925.1 of Homarus americanus. Lineage (NCBI taxonomy): Eukaryota > Metazoa > Arthropoda > Malacostraca > Decapoda > Nephropidae > Homarus > Homarus americanus. The sequence continues at coordinate 875,060 of NW_024748543.1, forward strand.
GAAGTGACTAAGAGAAGTGACTAAAAGAAGTGACTAAAGATAGAGAGTGACTAAGGATAGAGAGTGACTAAGGATAGAGAGTGACTAAGGATAGAGAGTGACGAAAGATAGAGAGTGACTAAAGAGAGTGACTAAAGATAGAGAGTGACTAAGGATAGAGAGTGACTAAGGATAGAAGTGACTAAGGATAGAGAGTGACTAAGGATAGAGAGTGACTAAAGAGAGAGAGAGTGACTAAGGATAGAGAGTGACTAGGATAGAGAGTGACTAAAGAGAGAGAGAGTGACTAAAGAAGTGACTAAAGATAGAGAGTAATTAAGGATAGAGAGTGACTAAGGATAGAGAGAGTGACTAAGGATAGAGAGAGTGACTAGGATAGAGAGTGACTAAAGAGAGAGAGTGACTAAGGATAGAGAGTGACTAAGGATGAAGTGACTAAGGATAGAGAGAGTGACTAAGGATAGAGAGAGAGTGACTAAGGATAGAGAGAGAGTGATAAGGATAGAGAGAGTGACTAGGATAGAGAGAGTGACTAAAGAGAGTGACTAGGAGAAGTGACTAAGGATAGAGAGAGTGACTAAGGATAGAGAGTGACTAACGATAGAGAGTGACTAAAGAGAAAGTGACTAAAGATAGAGAAGTGACTAAGGATAGAGAGTGACTAAAGATAGAGAGAGAGTGACTAAAGAGAGAGAGAGAGAGAGAGAGAGTGACTAAAGACAGAGAGAGAGGTGACTAAGGATAGAGAGTGATAAGGATAGAGAGTGACTAACGATAGAGAGAGAGAGTGACTAAAGATAGAGAGAGAGTGACTGAAGATGGGAAGTGACTAAAATAGAGACAGTAAGAGAGTGTGACTGAGATATACTGTAGAGGGAGAGAAGAGAGAGAGAGAGAGAGGAAAAATTCAGTCCAGTTGAGGGTAGAGTACAAACCTCCATTCACAGTGACGTGTCGTGACGTGTCGTGTAGTTTGGGGTAAACAGCTGATTCATTCATGTGTTTGAGTTTTTCTTCTAGAATGTGTTGTGGAGTCGAGTTAGTTACGCTCGTTGTTCCCAGATGGTACAAATTGTAGTGAAGATGTAACTCTCTCTCTCTCTCTCTCTCTCTCTCTCTCTCTCTCTCTCTCATCCTCTCTCTCTCTCTCTCATCTCTCATCCTTGAATTCTGTCTCGCTTAGTGACGTAGTGAGGAAAATGATGGTGCTTCGTGTGTGTGTGTGTGTGTGTGTGTGTGTGTGTGTGTGTGTGTGTGTGTGTGTGTTATTGTGTCTTACGTATTCTTCTCACTCATCTTTTTCGATAGCGTAAACAACACGACAGACAGACAGACAGACAGGCAGACAGACAGACACCTTCAAGCACACCATCTCTCATAAAAATCCATCAGGTTGTCACATTCATACAGACAGACAGACAGACAGACAGACAGACAGACAGACAGAGAGACAGACAGACAGATATCCTTAATATATTTTACGCCTCAACTGAACACTGCCAAAAGCGCCACACTGACAAGCAGACCCAACCCACCTCTTAAGAATTTTTTATTTATTATTTTATTTATTTTTTCCTATTATTAAATGACACGGGTATAGTGAGGCATCCTGCAGAAAACAACATTCCTCTTAGGAGTGTTCCGACGACTTGGCTACACACACACACACACACACACACACACACACACACACAACACACACACACACACACACACACACACACACACACACACACACAACATCTTAATACTTTTCATCATTTCACCGTAAAGAGGAATCTACATTATGTATATATGTATGTATCGGATATTCATGTACAGTATGTATGTATGTATGTATGTATGTGTGTATAAATAGCCACTAGCTCTTGATGATACATACAAAGACAATGACTCACAGCAACTCAAGATTAGGTCCAGTTCAAGGTCAGGTTAGGTTGAGGCTTAGTGAAGAGTCAGTCACTTACAGGTTGGCTCGGAGTCTATTTACTTGACGTGAGAGGCTGAGCTAAACTGGTCCATTGTAAACTCTGTTATATTATTATACACACTTAGATACATGAATATACTCACTTTATGTTTGGCTTTTATTGGTTAGGTTAGGTTAGGTTAGGTGTAGATAGATGTAATTGGATTTATTATACAGTATGTACTACAATAACATTCGTATACATACATACATACATACATACATACAAACAAAAATGTACACAAACATTCATACACACACACACACACACACACACACACACACACACACACACACACACACACACACAACACACACTACTTGTCCACTATAAACTGATCAGTACAAGATGGTCAACACAGAGGAGAGTGTTCGTGAATGCGCACTGTCCTTGGTACGTACCAGAGGTGGAGTTGTGTCTCTCTCCTGGTAATTGATACCACACTGTTGACTCTTGTGGGCGCGCGTATGTGTGTGTGTGTGTGTGTGTGTGTGCGTGCGTGTGTGTATGTATGTATGTATGTGTGTGTGAATATTGTATGTGGGGATATGTGTGTGTGTGTGTGTGTGTATGTTAAGTGTGTTTGTGTGTGTATGTATGGTTGTATGTGTGCTCGTGTGTGTATACAGAAAGATGCAAAATAAATAAAAAGTTATGTAAAAACACAAAAACGTCAATAACTTAGCAAGACAAACAACAGAACACAACATTGAGAGATAAAACTTGAGACATCTAGACAAACAAACCAAAAAACGCCTAATGATCTGAAAACACGCCCAAATAGCGCCTAATGATCTGAAAACACGCCCAAATAGCGCCTAATGATCTGAAAACACGCCCAAATAGCGCCTAATGATCTGAAAACACGCCCAAATAGTGCCTAATGATCTGAAAATACGCCAAAGCTTATCGAAAATAGCACAAAACGCGCCATATTCTCCCGGATATAAGCTGGAACTTAACCATAGTTATATTCAGAACAAGGAAAACACCCCTTCCTCAAAGAAAAAACTTGCCTGGGCCATCCTACCCTCAAAAAGTTGACCTGAGGACGCCGAAACTCTTTCAAAATACGGCCCGAAAAACTAGCCACGTCCTCTACACTCCATCCCGCCAAAACCATACCCCTTTGGAGGAAAAAAAAACCGCCCATAACTTCAAGTAGCAAATAATTACGTGACGGCAAGCGAATTAAAAATTTGACGTATCTATCGCGAATAGCCAATTAAAACGCAGTTAATTCCTACCCTCTACGATAATGCCAAACGCCCGAGAAATTAGTAATCCCGATGCGATCAAGAATTTAAAAAAAATACCTCCTCAGCGAAGGGGGGGACGCCATGATGCCTCCCTTCGACACTTTAATGGCTCGTTCTTATCTAGTAGAAGTTAGCGGGGTCAGATAATACCCCCATCTTATACCCGTTCGTGTGATGGAATATGCTATTACATGTCTGGGAGTATGCTCATCACTGGTATAATCATCACTCAGCCAGATAACAGGGTAGATAGCGTATGATAGCCCAGGATATACTGCTGGGGGTTGGAACAAACGTATGGGGATCGAAGGAATGAACTTGTGTTCGAGGTAGTTTTTTCCCCAGGAGAATATCATTATGTTTTTTGTTTTCATCTTGTTTTTACCAGTACGGGATGGAATTAATGATGGTAATACCAAGTTCAATAATAGTGTTTTGGCCGCTACTACTACATCTAATAGTACACTTATTCTAATACACACACAAACACTTAGATAGTATACTTTGTGTGTATGTATATTTAGCTGTACACGTAGCACACAGTATCGTCATCACCCAACAATATACAGTATAGTCATTCATCACATACACCTAATAACTACCTTGTAATCATCACAATAAAAATATATATATAAAAAATCAGCAAGCAAAAACACTAATTATCTCATCTTATTTATGCAACCAAAACATACAAACTCCACGCTATTGCGGGATCCAGCCAATCGTCTATTAGGAAGTGAATTCGCTCTATAATTTCAGCCTAACCTAACCTAACCTAACCTAACCTAACCTAACCTAACCTAACCTAACCTAACTCTCCTCCTGCATGAACCTCTGCTCAGTGTGACAGTAAACAGTGACACCATCTACAGTGCCAAGAATCTGAATGAAGTAAAGTGAGATTAGATGAAAAATTATACCTCAAGTCTTGTCAGTAAAGTTCTTATGCTAACAGACCTCTCTCTCTCTCTCTCTCTCTCTCTTTTTTTTTTTTTTTTTCCTTCTTCCTCCCACTCTCCGTCTCTCATCCTCTCCTTCCTTCTTCCTCTTCTCCACCCCTCCCACCTCTTCTCCACCCCCCCTCTTCCCCCCCTCCTCCCCTCTCCATCACGTCAACAAGCCGTACACCCCCTCCCCTGCCAGGTATTTCCACCCACTCTCTCCCTCTCTTCCTCTTCTCTACCCTCCCCTCCTCTCCCCTCTCCCCTTCCTCTCCCTCCTCTCCCCCTCTCCATCACGTCACCACAAGCCGGACACCCCCTGCACGGTATTATCAAACACTATAGCCTTTAATTACCGTCCGCCTCCGCCCTATACCCAAGCTCGCTATAGGTCCGTGTTATCCTCTGGTGCTTACTAACTGTCGTAAATTATTGGGCAATCGAGAGGGAGGGAGGGAGAGGAGTGGGAGAGGGATTGGGAGGGGAGAGGTGAGAGGAAGGGAGGGGTGGGTGAGGAGGTGAGATAGAGAGAGAGAGAGAGAGAGAGAGAGAGAGAGAGAGAGAGAGAGAGAGAGAGGCTGTAGGTCAGTCGTCATATCCTTATACTGTTCATCAGCTGCCGTAAATTATTATCGGTCAGACTCAAGAATATCGGCGGCCGCTAGGAACCGTATTTTTGGTGATGCAAGATTACATATTTTTAAACTCGTGAAACAAAAGTCAGACGCCATAACAAATGAGTCGAGTCTTAGCTCACTTTTGACTTTATTCTGTATGTTATGAAACAGTTGATAGCATTATAACATTCACACATCAAAAGTTACGAGAAAATTTTTAAGTTACGATTTTTTTTTTCGAGTGATTAATTTTAAGCTACAGCATCAAGGCGTTGTTCAAAATGGTGTCATAAATACACTGAGACTTTAATTAAATATAATCTCGTAGTTTTAAGGTTATATGGTATAAATTTTCACCGCAACAAACCTTTTAGAATATTATGATGTAAAGGAGAATAATTATCTGTGTGGTATTATTTTCTCTCTCTCTTTTTTTTTTTTTTCTCTCTTTCTCTCTCTCTCTCTCTCTCTCTCCTTTCCATCTTCCTTCTCTCCTCGAATCTTTCCCTTCCTTCTTCCTCCCCTTCCTCCCATCTCACCTCCCCCTCTCTTCCCTCCCTCTCTCCCTACTTGATGCTCCATGAAGATAATGAAGGTCTTTGTTGCTTGATGTACCTCTACTGAGAGAGAGAGAGAGAAGGATGAGTAGAGAAAGGAAGTAGAAACAGAGGAGGAGGAAGAAGGGAAGAGGAGGTAAGAAGGAGGAGGAGGAGGAGGAGGAGGAGGAGGGAGGGTGACATGAACAGCATTTACAAACAACCCCCTCCACCCCACCCCCCACCCCCACCCACCCCCAAAGACTTGTTCAGCATCCTGGGGCCAAGGTTAGCATTGTACTGTAGACCTCATATAGCTTTCTTCTTAATATCACTCATTCTATCATCCCCCAGGCTAACTATCCGTACGGAGTTAACTACCCCATTGAGGTCATTCTTACTACATTAACCTCTTAATTAATGGTTGTTAGTGACTCGTGGGTTGAGGTAGTGGAGGAGCTATAGAGATTTGGGGGGTGGGGGGTTCTTATGTATAATTGTGGGTTGTTGTTTTTTTCTTACGTGGCTGGAGAGAGAGAGAGAGAGAGTGAAACACCATTTTTCCTTCCGTATACTCTCCTCTCTCTCTCTCTCTCTCTTTTTCCTACCTACCTACCTATAAACATAAGCAAAGGCGTCCTTAATACAAACACACCTTTAGTCAAACACACCTCCGACCTATCATTAGCGAGTGGTATTAATCTGCTTCCTTAAATCTCACTACCTGTCCTCCTCACCTGTAATTATCATGTAGTTCTTTTATCCTGTCGTACCTGGAGCAATTGCAACCACACCCAACCATTTTTCTGTCATTACGTTCTCCTAATTGACTCCTTCTTCCTCTTTATCTACCGGTTCGCTATTTCCTCTTTTGTCAATGGCGAGGTTCTCTCTCTCTCTCTCTCTTTGCGTGCGTGCGTGCGTGTGTGTGTGTACCCTAACCTTATCCTAACTTATTATAGTCTAACCTTCACTACTATTTCAATCACCACCACTATGACTACTATCATCTCCACCACCTCCCGCCCTATCACCATCACCACCTTTTCCTCTCCACCACCACCACCACCACTACCCCTCACCGCCAGCCTTCACTTAGCGATGCCTCAGTCGTAAGGTCTCACTTCTGTACGGCAGATAACGATCGGTTTGAGGTGAGAATTGCTATGCAGTCAACGATTGTATCGCTTGTTACATACACTAGGGCCGGCTCTCCGCTATCCACTTGTCCACTCCTTTTATCTCTCAATCATTCAACCATACCTGTAGTCCTTGTTGGCTTGTGTGAGTATTTCCTCTGTTATCTTAGATTATCTCTCTCTCTCTCTCCCCCTAGCTAACCTCACTTCCTTAACCAACTCCACCTCACTTAACCCTAAACATTAACCAATAAACACGACCCTATAACCTTCCTTAACTGAATAGGTGAATAGAATCTGACCCTTTGATCTTTATCATCATCATCATCATCTTCATCATCATCAGTACCACTACCAGCAACTGTAACCGACACTACTAATACCACCACTACCTACCACTATCACCCACCCTCTACCATTACCCACCTACCATTACCCACCCACCCACCTACTACCACCAGCCCACGCAAGGAGCTACTACATTATTTATTATCATAGGTAAGGTGGTGGGCGACCCATGGCATTACCTGCTCACTCGTTAATCACTAAGCGTTATCAATTTACCAAGACAGACAACCAGACCGACAAAAACAGGTGAACTCTAAAGAAAATTGGCCACTCCATAACCAGTCGGCTCTGGTATCATTTGCCTAAGTTGGTCCTGCTGAGAGAGAGAAGAGATGTGTGTGTGTGTGTGTGTGTGTGTGTGTGTGTGTGTGTGTGTGTGTGTGTGTGTGTGCGGTGTGTGTGTGTGAGAGAGGAGGCAGGAAGGAAAGTAGATGGATAGGGAAAGGATTGAAGGAGTCAGGAAGTAGAAGAGAGAGAGGGAGGAAGGAGGGAGGAGGGGGAGGGAAACCAGCACGATGTGGAGTAAGAGAGGGGGGAGGGTGAGGGGAAGTTAGATGAGGGGGGAGTAGGAAGGGAGGGAACGATAATTATGACGGAGAGGAGTGAAGAGGAGGAATTGGAGGAGATAGAGGTGAAGAAGGAGAAGAAGTAGAAGGAAGAAAGGGGAAGAGAAACAGAAATAATAGCAATAGGAGGAAGAAAAGGTTATCAAAATGCAAATAGGAGATAATGCTAGTAGGAGGTAATGCTAGTAGGAGATAATGCTATTAGGGGGTAATGCTAGTAGGAGGTAATGCTATTAGGAGGTAATGCTAGGAGGAGGTAATGCTAGTAGGAGGTAATGCTAGTAGGAGGTAATGCTAATAGGAGATAATTCTAGTAGGAGGTAATGCTAGTAGGGGGTAATGCTAGTAGGAGGTAATGCTAATAGGAGATAATTCTAGTAGGAGGTAATGCAAGTAGGAGGTAATGCTAGTAGGGGGTAATGCTAGTAGGAGGAAATGCAAGTAGGAGGTAATGCTAGTAGGAGGTAATGCTAGTAGGATATAATGTTAAAAGGGGATAATGTAAGAGCTCTCGCTATTTAAAAACATTGGAAAATCCCGAGATGGTGGACCAGTTTGCTTTAAATTACCTGTAAGACAGTCATAAGAAGTCAGAGAGTCGTGATGTGGTGTTGGGGTCGTGGTGTGGTGTTGGGGTCGTCGTGTGGTGTTGGGGTCTTCGTGTGGTGTTGGGGTCGTTGTGGTGTGGTGTTGGGGTCTTGGTGTGGTGTTGGAGTCGTGATGTGGTGTTGCAGGGGTCGTCGTGTGGTGTTAGGGTCGTCGTATGGTGTTGGGGTCGTTGTGGTGTGGTGTTAGGGTCGTCGTGGTGTGGTGTTAGGGTCGTGGTGTGGTGTTGGGGGTCTTGGTGTGGTGTTGGAGTCGTGATGTGGTGTTCAGAAGGATTCGTCGTGTGGTGTTGGGGTCGTTGTGTGGTGTGGTGTTAGAGGTCGTCGTGTGAATTGTGGTCTTAGGGTCGTTGTAGTGTGGTATTAGGGTGTGGTGTGGTGTTGGGGTTGTGGTGTTAGGGTCGTGGTGCTGGGGTTCCTTTGATACAGATTTCAACACCTTTGTGGCAGAGGAACTGTTGGCTGGAAGACCTTTAGTAGCCCCTTAAATTTACTGGTTTATGTTAAGGTCTCCCAGTCACAACGAGAGAGAGAGAGAGAGAGAGAGAGAGAGAGAGAGAGAGAGAGAGAGAGAGAGAGAGAGAGAGAGAGAAACTTTTCTTACAGGAGACACTGGATCTCTTGTAGGAGATACACAAAGGTCTTAACAAAGCCCATCACCTCCTTGGGATCAGCTGTCACGTCAAGGGGGCTAAGGGGAGGGGGGAGGTTAGTTGGTAAGACATGTTGACATTCCTGGTGATTGATCTAGTTAACCAGCAGTTACGACCGTCTCTTGTCTTAATCTTGTTTATAATGACGCACGGCAGAGGTACCCGAGACGGATCCCAATACATTTGATGTGGTGTAGGGGTGGCGGGGGTACCTGACAGTGGAGAGAGAGACAGAGAGATAACACACCAACAGGAATGTGTCATAAATGAGTAGTAGCAATAGAAGCAGCAGCCTAACACGGTGAGGAGTAGAACAGCTCTCAAACTATCTTCCTCAACCACTCCTAACAACCCCTTAACTGCAGTGCTAACAGGGGGGGGGGGTTGGGCTTGGTTAGGAGGGTGTTTTACGATCCGTGTGCTGTCTAGAGGTCGTCAAGGCACATGAGGGATTGCCTTGGTGTGTAAACTGCTTATTGTGTTTCCTGAATGGTGTACACGAGAAGGGTCTGGTGTTATGGAAGCGTGGGTAGTATTGTTTGTCGTGTACTCATCCATCTCGTTCTCCTTCTCTCCTCCTTCTCTCTTTCTTCTCTCCTTCTCAATCTCCTCCTTCCTCGCCACCATCCCTTCCAACTATCTGCCTTTATGTCACTTGATGCCTGAGAGCTGAGCACACTATAAGCCAGTTTGGCCCCCAGTGCACGCAAAAACAAACTCACCTCAAGTCAAATCTGTGTTTCCTCACCCCAATGCCTCATGTCAGGTGAGTTCTACCTTGAGTCATGTCTGTGATTCTCCACCTCAGTGCCTATGTCAAGTTAAGTCCACCTCAAGACAAGACTGTGATTCCTATTTCAATTTCCTCCCTGTCATTCCCACTTTAAGGCAGTCTCATTGTCTTTTTCCTTTCTGTCAAAATTACACCAAGCTCTGACACCACCTCAAGCAACACCCTCTATACCACACCCAAGAAGAGCCACATCCTTCCGTAACTCCATACCCAAGAAGAGACACACTCTCCACACCCAGCACCACGCTCTGTCATGCCTGTCATACCCCCTGCCTGGCATCCCCTGTCTGACTTTGTGCCTGGCGCCACACCCTGCCTGGCACCACACCCTGCCTGGCACCATACTCTCCTTAATACCACACCCTGTCTAGCATCACACCCTGCCTTGCACCACACCCAGCGGATGCCAGCACATTCTTCAGGGCTTAAGGGATCAGCGCCGTGAACTATCATGCCTGCAACTTCTTAATGTGTACGATGATTCTGTTGGCTCCTCGACTATTATTCCTATTATCTATTTAATTTATATTATTATTATTATTATTTTTATTGTTATTACTATTATCATCGTTATTGTCTTTATGCTTGTGTCTGTCACTCTCTAACTTTTCTTCTTTGTGATGCCAACAATAACAAGATTCGTGTCGTTTAGATTGGACGAAATAGCAGGGAATGGCAGTCAAAACCTATCCTTTAAACTAACCACAATCTTTGACCTTTCACCTCTGGCAAGTAAAGGAAAATATAATCTATTTTTTTTTTCTTCTATGTGTGAAATTTTTCTTAATGTATCTTCGTGTGTCAAATATTAAATCAATTTCGCTTAGGATGGGAAGGAATGGTAAGTGGAAAAGGATCACCTCAATTTTATGACAACCTGTAGAAGAAAGATGTTGTTGAGGTTATCGGGGTCATAGGTCACTGATAATTAGGGGCGTGAGAAGTGGTTATTGTATTTCCTCCACTATTGTCGGGTTTCTGAGCACCTGAAGATTAACCTAACCTAACCTCTCTCTCTCTCTCTCTCTCTCTCTCTCTCTCTCTCTCGTCACGTAGTTACAGTGTCATGTGGTTATAGTGTCGTCAAGGAATTACACCTCGATTGAGCCAATTTGTGCAGTTGTGTGTGTGTGTGTATGTGTCACACTCTTACTCCCTCCCTCTCTCCCTTCCTCCTCCCCCCCCCTGTCCTCACTCCCTTCCTCCCTTTCTCCCTCTTATTCCCTTTCCTTTACCCTGCACTCCATCTTCTCCCTATTTTTTTCTCATTTTTTCTCCCCCATCTTTTATCCTTCCGGTTTTAGTCATGTCTCTCTCTCTCTCTCTCTCTCTCTCTCTCTCTCTCTCTCTCTCTCTCTCTCTCTCTCTCTCTCTCTCTCTCTCTCTCTCTCTCTCTCTCTCTCTCTCTCTCAGCCTTACACACACACACACACACAAACAACAGCCCCGTCCCCCTACCCCCACAAACACTCTAGCCTTCCCCCTTTCATAGACACCACTTACCCCCCCCACACACCTGTACACAAGTCTCTCATTAGCGGGGTCAGGTATCTCTTACGGCAGCCTGCGGTGGTCTGTCTCCCACCTTACATTATTGCTAGAGATAAGAGATATTAGATAAGGGAGAGAAGGAGGGAAGAGAGGTAGAGGGAGGGAGAAAAGAGAAAGATAGGACTGGGGGGAGGAGGGGGGAAGAGAAGGGCAAGAGACATATACACAGTACACTTACACACACACACACACACACACACACACACACACATACACAGTTCTCAGTACAAGACAAAAAATATTTATATACGATAATTTTCTTTTAAAGTCGAATGGCGGAAGACGACGGATATAAACAATGTAAACTTACTTCTAACTTGATTACCAGACGCAAGTAAACCCCCTTTCCTCGCTCTCTTTCCTCTTTCCCTTACCTCCCTCCATATCTCTCCCTGCCTCTCTGCCTCTCCTCTCACTCTCTCCCCGCCCCCTTCCCTCCCTCATTTCCCCCCTCTCTCTCTCCTTATCTGTCCCCTGTCCTCCTCCTCCCTCGCCTACCCCCTGAAGAACAAAGTCTCTCCTAACGCATGATTATATTCGCCTTACTACCAGCAGCGCCATCTTCGCTTAGACAACCCCCCCCCCCAAAAAAAAAAGTATAGTGACTCATCTTGTTAATTAATACTAAAACATATCCCTAAGAACGTAGTCTATCTTAAATGTTTTGGTTTATTCACTTAGAAGGTGTGTTTATAAGTGTAAAAGTAAGCATAGGGTTAGATGTCTCACTACAAGGGGTTGGATTGTCTTGAGTGTGTTACTTATGGTGTTTAGGGGTTTTTATAAGTATTAATTGATGGTTATAATTAAAAAAGGTGAAGGGTAGGTGATATAGTCTTCCTCTCTCTCTCTTCTTTTCTTTATTCACGTTTTTCTTTTGTTTTGCCTTAGTTTTTCTTCTTCTTCTCATCTTTCTCTTCCTCTTTTATTTATTTTTTCTTCAAATTCTCTCTCAGTTTAATATTAAAGAGGAAAACGCAACATAAGAATCTTGGTAAATCTGGCTTTGTAGTGTAGCCTAGAGGAGGGTTTTGTACTCGTTCTCACTTCTCAAATTAGAGGAAGAAATAATGTTGGAACCCTTGAGAATATACATTTTATTTCATAGCTTTAGTAGGTGAATTTAGACACGTTCTCATATCCACAGATTATATAGAAACCTTTGAGAATCTTATCTGTTATCTCATAGCTTCAGTGAATCATAGAGACATGTTCTTAAGTCTCCAGTTAAGATGAAAAAATAAATTAACACACAAATTACTGTGGAGGTGGACCCAGGGAGCGGCCAAGCGTGTACCGTGGGAGGTCCTTAGACTTATCATAACAGGTCCTGCACGTTAAGCCTGGTGCCAGGCCTCGTGGTTCAGGATTAATTGAACCTTTCATCGTCTGCGGCTACTGTCGGAGGGGGAGGGGTGGTTGAGTAGGAGGTGTGGGGGAAGAGGGAGAAGGGAAGAGATTTGGGGATGGGGATGGGGGGAGCGGGTAGGGAGAGAGAGGGGAGGGATGGAGAATGGAGGGGGAGAAGGGGTGTTAGGGAAGAAGAGAGGAGGAAGTAGGGAAGGAGAATGAAAGAAAAGAGAAAAATTAGTAGGGACAATACCTGTGTTATAACCACTTTATTATACACGTTATTTCTTCTGCTTTTATGACGCATTTTTTCTTTAATTTTTTTTTTAAGGAAGGAAATATCGTTATAACCATTAATCATTAACAGATAAACAAACTAAGAAAAAAATAGACTTTGATGTACTGTATTGACGCTGTTTGTGTTGACTTACCAAAAGATAATATCCATCTGTATGAACCTTCGTGTTACTCAAGTGCTGCACAACCCACAGCACCAGTAGCTTTCAGTGTTTATGTCTCCTCTTATGAGAAACTGACGGCTGGGCTTACTAATTCCACTAGTCGGCAACTCTGTAGTGCGCCAAAACAGAGTCCTTAGGTTCGGCCTGCAGAGTCCAGATGGCGCGGCAATCGTCGACGTCTAGAGAAGGCGATCCCTTATCTGCTTTGCAAACATGTCCCAATTATATTTAATGGAGATGCTTGCACGGTTTTATCGCCTTTACCCTCTCCAAACTCGTCCCTTCTACCCCAGTGCCTCTATCCTTTAGCTCATATTTCGAGGCGGGGGAGAGATAGAGCGGAATCCTGCAAAGTAAACATGTAAAACTCAAGGACGAGGCTGTGCTACCAAGAGGCGCAACTGTCCCTCCCTCTTCTCCTGCCCCTGGAATGTTACTGTGGCACTCCCAGGCACTCCCGCGGCACCCCAGACGATGAGGAGTGACAGGTCTCTCTCTCAAGAGGCGCAATGCATCTCGTCCCCCTCTCAACAGATGCATGTCAGCTCATGTCACACGCCTGTCTGGCCCCAGTTTGTCGTCTGAGGTGTTTAAGGTCTCGAGCACCCAGATTTATAGGCAAGCGGGGGAATTGGAGTTAAGGAGAGTGGAAAGGGGCAAAGGAGGTGGGAGGGGGAATTGGAGTTAAGGAGGGTGGAAGGGGGGGGCGGCGAAGTAAGAGGAGAGGAGGTGGTTGAACATAATGTGTCGTAAGAGGAGGGACTGGGTTATGGGGAAGTGTTGTTGTTGTTGTGGTGGTTGTGATGTAATGTGGTAGGGGTAGAGTAGTGGTTATAGCGGTGAGTGAGGATGTAAAAAGGTGGTGTTGTTGTGGTAGATGTGAAGTAGTGAGCCAGTAGAGTAGTGATGATAGGGTGGGTTGTGGTAGTGGCTGTGTGTGGTGTGCCTGTAGACTGTAGTGACAGTGGTGTGTGTGTGTGTGTGTGTGTGTGTGTGTGTGTGTGTGTGTGTGTGTGTGTGTGTGTTGGACTGGGGTTAGAGGTACACATGCCAAAGTGTGTTCTCCAAAGGGCAATATAACTGACAAAGTAACTTATACTCAACCTAGACACGCCTTGATGATTACTGACAAGAAAAGTGTCAATCTACATTCAAGTTGTAAGGTAAGAAATGGATTATATACCCTACATAGAAGCACTATAGATTATTAAAAATACGTGAGAGAGAATGAAATCCCATCATTGGAAAGTGTGAAGAATGAAGAAAGTGAATGATAATGAAGTTCAAAGGAAGATAATATACACAGATTAAAGGATTAAAACTAAAGAGAACCGAACACTCCAAGACCCAAGTTCAACAGCTGAATGAGGAGAATCCCATTATAGAGAATGCCACGTGTTATGACTGGGGGTTAAAAAGAGCTGTGAGGTGATGTACTGAATACCATTATTAGTAGCACTGACCATGAAGAGTGTACGTGAAAAAAAAAATATTTGCGGTCACAAGAAGTGTAAGAGTATCGTGTGTAGAGGTCATTAATTAAGTGTTACAAGGTTAACTGTCTCCTTCACTGTGGTATGAACTCAAGGTCTGTGTTCAAAGTTGAGTCTCCTAGTATTTAGTTGATCTGGTGGGGGGGTGGGGGCAGGGTTGACTCACTGTGTGCATTGGAGCGGCAAAGGTAGGTGTGTGTGTGTGTGTGTGTGTGTGTGTGTGTGTGTGTGTGTGTGTGTGTGTGTGTGTGAATCAGGGATCTGTTACTAAATTATGCAGACATTACTACTTAAAAAAAAAAAAAGATATAATTTAACCATGATAATTGTCTGTAGGTAACCCTATCGTCTGTCTGTCTGTCTCACTGTCCTCTCTTCCTTCTGTATCTCTCTCTACTTTTCTGTCTTTTCCCCTCTTCATCCTTTCTCTCTTTACCTCGCATGGCTTTTTTATTATTTTATTTCTCTCTCTCTCTCTCTCTCTCTCTCTCTCTCTCTCTCTCTCTCTCTCTCTCTCTCTCTCTCTCTCTCTCTCTCTCTCTCTCTCTCTCTCTCTCTCAACTACTTCACAATAATTTTCCCGTAGACTGTGCCTCACCACCTAAGCAATACTTTACACACGTGAGCTATCTTTAATCTCTCACAAGAACCTCAATAAAACATCTTTAATCTTCCAGTCATCATATTTATGGCTCCGTGGCTGTTCATATATTATATTAAAGGTAGAAATATGTGTAGAGACGTGGGTTTATATAAAGAGAGATAAGAAAAAAATATTAATACTGCTAATAATAATAACAATAACAACAATAAACTTAATAACATAGACTTTATAACACAAATCATTCTACCCGGCAGATCGTCAAAGACCTCACAAAGTTTATTATTCATTATAAACTCTTATAAATATTTCCCTTATCCTCTTGTTATTGAAAAATTTGAAGGTAATTTCACGTCAAACTGTGATGGAAACAAACAGCAACAAACACATTTAACATCATAACAAACGAGCTATACATATCCTGGGTATAATTCCCTAACTACCGCTGGTGTTTGTGACTGACTGCCGCTAAACCACGTTCATATTTTCTCCTTCTCCATATGTTTAGTGATAAATGCTAATGTGAGGCTGAAACAACAGGAAACATTTTACTGTAATCTCGTTCCCTTTTTCTCTTTTATTGTCTATATGATTCTCTGAGCACTTATTGTGTTTATAGTAAGGTCATAATTTGGTTGATATATTTGTGATGAATATACCAATAGTTTGTATGTATATTATGTATATTACTGTATGTATATTATTGTTCATACAACTACTATTATTAGTATTGTTGCTTATGGTACTACTACTACTACTACTACTACTACTACTACTACTACTACTACTACTACCATTACTTCGAGCCCCTCTCATTCCCCAGAATTTTACAGCAAATTACCTTCGTGCAATCTCAGTCTAATTTTGTTTAACGAGCCTTTAACCACGCTGAAAGACTTTATCATTGTTAAATCGCCCTCTTTATGTATCTCTGTAGTGATTTACGCCGGCACGCTTACACCATCCTCATAAATCCTTTAAAATCCGACGCCGTAACTTCTCAACCGCGTAAGGGAGGCGTCCTTCACCCTGTCTTGTGTGAAGTAAAGGGACCCTACTTGGCTCCTATGGCTGACGTAAATCCTATCGACAAGGTCTTACAAGGAAAAAGGAGTCCAGGGTAATTAATCTGTCCAAAACGAGGTCTTCTATCTGTCTCAAGATTGGGTGCTCGTGTGTCAGGTAGTACTACACTTAGTCCTACTGTACGATATATCACCTCCCCCCCCCCCCCCCCCCCCCCCCCCCCCCCCCCCAACAGGCATCCAGTGTAAACAAATAGTCCTTCGGTCCCCGCTGCCAACCGTAAGAGATGTGGTGGCAGGTGATTCTTTCGGTAAAGGTTTCACAGCTGGAGAGAAACAAATTTATGTTTCTTTAAAGGATTAATTTTCTATTTGTAGAGGATTGCTTCTTGTTTGGAAGGTTTAATTAATAGGTTGTTGGCAATCAGTTCGACTTTAACGTAGCGATTAATCTCTCAAGGAGCAATTTCATGTTTTAAATAGCTAACATGTGTAGGTTTATTTCCTGCAATGGTTTATTGTTTTGTTCCTTATTTATCTCACTTAATGTCTTTGTCTTTTATTTAATTTCGTGACGACGTTTGGTTGTGGTCTGTTGTCTGAGTGTGTTGAAAGTTGTTGTTTTGATGCGTCAGATGATTGATTTTTAAACTTTAATATATATTTTTTATTTTAACTTTTTCATGGAGAATTAGTCCCCAAAAAAAATAATAACCTGAAAATTAACCCTCAGTATATTTCACTTTAACATTAACCTAACCTAACCTAACCTAATTTAACATAACCAAACCTGATCTAAGCTGACCTAACCTATTATACCCTCAGGTAGTGTTAAGGTGTTTAATCATCAGGTAAAATAAGCTGAATTAGGCTAATCACCAGGAGAGATAGAGAGAGAAACAGACAAAGACAGACAATCAGACAGAAAGAGAGAGAGAGAGGAGGAGACAGACAGACAAACAGACAGACAGACAGACAGTGACGTAAATTAAATCATACAAAACACAAACTTAACACCAACGAGAAAGAAACAAACATCTTTTAACTGTACTCATAAAACATCACCACATCAGCCGCCTGAGACAAGTATGTGAAGGTGAAATAGTGAGAATAATAATTAAATTTTAAGTGACAGATTTAGCGTAAAATTCTCTCTCTCTCTCTCTCTATCTCTCTCTCTCTCTCTCTCTCTCTCTCTCTCTCTCTCTCTCTCTCTCTCTCTCTCTCTCAGACGTAACTTATGGCTGGTCCTTAATATTTATAGATGAAGGGGAGACGAGAGGGGATGGAAAAGACGTGAATTTAAAGGGATAAAGAAGATTAGAAGAATAAGGGTGTAGGAGAAAGGAATGATATAAGGAAGATGGAATGATAGAGGAATTGCCAAAGAAAATAAGGAAAATTGCCATTGACAGAGATAGGTTTTAATTGGATGATATTGGAGGGAAATATAAGGTGAAGAAGAGAGACTCAATAGACACGATTAGAAGAATTTTGTAGGTGGGTTAATGACTGATAGCTAGTTACTCGTCTATATATGCAGTAATACACACACACACACACACACACACACACACACACTCACACATACACACATACATACACACATACACACATACATACACACATACCCCCAAGGAACATTTTCAGTCAGATATCCACTTACCGGTGACATATTTTCCAAGTGTCGAACGGACCAATGTTTTGGAAAATTAATCACGGCCTCGGAGGTCTTGCGGCGACTGATACAACATAGCCAGGCTGTTTATTTTGGCTCGGGATCCCTCGGCCGTACCCTTGGGGATGACACCTATCCCGCTATTCACGGCTCGAGGATAGGATTAGTGGTATGTTATTGACAGGAGAGGAGAGGAGAGGGTTTGGGATGTTGGTTAGAATAAGAAAAAGATAGAGAGAGAGAGAGAGAGAGAGAGAGAGAGAGTCACAAAGTAATAAGTTATCCGTCACATACACACAGACACAACATATATTGTTCTTGGCACCTGCTATGCCCTAACACCACCACCACTACCACCACCTGCTCTGCCCTACCACCACTACCACCACCTGTCCTACCACTGCCATCACCACTACCACCACCTGCCGTACCTCACCACACCACCACCACCACCACCACCACCAGACAAACACAAGAGCAAGAATTCAACAACAAAATATTTTCCCATCTCTATAGTACAAAATGGGCCTAAAACCACCCCACCAACAAACAAACAAACACATACACACACACACAAACACAGGCACACACAAAAACAAGTATGCACACACACACACAAACAAACAAAACCACAAAACCAACAAACAAGTAAATAAACAAATAAATAACAAAAAACAAACCGGATAAATATATAATTATAACGAGACAAAACACCGGTAAAAAAAAAACCGCACACACGCTTCGTAAAAACTCGTCTTGGGCGTTGAGTTTATTTTAAGGTTCTTCTTCTTCTTCTTCTTCTTCTTCTTCTTCTTCTTCTTCTTCTTCTTCTTCTTCTTCTTCTTCTTCTTCTTTATTTAACTATTTAACTATTTATTCTTTATTTTGTAGCTAGCTATTTCTTACAATACAACTTTATTTATTCTTTATTTATTATTTATTATTTATTTTATTTAACTATTCTTCTTTATTATTTAATATTCTTCAACTATTTATTACTCTTCTTCTTCTTCTTCTTCTTCTTCTTCTTCTTCTTCTTCTTCTTCTTCTTCTTCTTCTTCTTCTTCTTCTTCTTCTTCTTCTTCTTCTTCTTCTTCTTCTTCTTCTTCTTCTTCTTCTTCTTCTTCTTCTTCTTCTTCTTCTTCTTCTTCTTCTTCTTCTTCTTCTTCTTCTTCTTCTTCTTCTTCCTTCTTCTTCTTCTTCTTCTTCTTCTTCTTCTTCTTCTTCTTCTTCTTCTTCTTCTTCTTCTTCTTCTTCTTCTTCTTCTTCTTCTTCTTCTTCTTCTTCTTCTTCTTCTTCTTCTTCTTCTTCTTCTTCTTCTTCTTCTTCTTCTTCTTCTTCTTCTTCTTCTTCTTCTTCTTCTTCTTCTTCTTCTTCTTCTTCTTCTTCTTCAAACTTCTTCTTCTTCTTCTTCTTCTTCTTCTTCTTCTTCTTCTTCTTCTTCTTCTTCTTCTTCTTCTTCTTCTTCTTCTTCTTCTTCTTCTTCTTCTTCTTCTTCTTCTTTAACAACGAAACCAGCTGAACCTGTCATTAGTTACCTCATAATGAACACACTCATAATATAATATCAAACGCCAGGCGATCATTTAATGCCAGGGCAAGAATTCTTTGAAACTCGAAATCGCGTCCATTTCAACGTAATCCAATTCCCTGTACGCTTGAGGTGCTAATAGATCCGGTATCCACTGCAGGCTTAGACAGGTGAGTACGTCTCAATACGGCCGCATTAGGGCAGGTTAATTATGACGGTAAAAACCTACACAGGATGCGGGTCGACACGTCCACTAGGTTTAGAAGAGAATATCTGGGCATTAGTTATTGTTAGTGTTAATGGAAGCTCTCTCTCTCTCTCTCTCTCTCTCTCTCTCTCTCTCTCTCTCTCTCTCTCTCTCTCCTTAGATTCTCCTATTTCTGTCTCTGGTCATTTACTATCAGGTTTTCTCTTTTCCTCTCTCTCTTTCTCTCTCTCTCTCTCTCTCTCTCTCTCTCTCTCTCTCTCTCTCTCTCTCTCTCTCTCTCTCTCTCTCTCTCTCTCTCTCTCTCTCTCTCTCTCTGCTTCCTCCTGTTATCACCTACATAAACACACAAGCAACACCCGACACAGCAGATCTTTATGGCAGGCAGAGTTTTCTTTTCCCTGTGTGTCTCTCCTCAACCTGACGCCAGTTCTTGAAGCAGACCCAACACCTGCGTGAGACAGCTGAGATGGACAAGAGTCGAACTTTCGTAAGATTCTGTGTGTGTGTGTGTGTGTGTGTGTGTGTGTGCGTTTTGTTGTTATTGTTGTTGTTTGGGTGAATTTCTTGCCAGTTGATACGATGACGTGTTTTTAGAGGTGAGGATTTTGGTTGTGTTGTTATTACTACTATTATTACTGCTCTACTACTTCTATAACTACTACTACTACTACCGTCATTAAGACTTACATTCACACCTAAAACCACCAATGGGTCATTTATATAGAAACGTGCATATATATATATATATATATATATATATATATATATATATATATATATATATATATATATATATATATATATATATATATATATATATATATATATATATAAGATGTAAGATATTATGCACTACACAGAAGAATCATTTATAGAAACTTTGAATATTTACTCTACCAAGTAAACGAACCTATCCTTTCATAAACGTCTAAGCTTTAGTGAAACACCAGCGGGCGAAAAACAAGTGAGCATCGCAAGGTAAGCACTCGGCGCCTCCAGACTAAAGGCCAGAGGTTCCAACACCCCATAAAAACGCTTTCTTGAACCTCGCTTTCAAGAGCGTCAGTAAATTCCGGCCTCTGTCATTCCCCGTTCCTCGACACCAACACCTCTACACTCTCACCTTAAAACATTCGATTAACATTTATTTAAGACGTTCTTGAGGCGTAACATTCACCCCGCCGTGACCCGTGGAATATCCTCAATAGTGTTTATAATTTCTGGTGTTTATTTGGCCATCAGTCTAGTAGCGTATAATTTCTTCTCTGCAAGACTGTTCCTGTATGATGAAATTGTATGTTTAACACGACAATTTTTCTTCACATATCTATAAATTTAATTATCTCACGGACATAGATAAATAACCGAGTCCTTATTTAGCATTACACAGCAATAACTCATGTCACCTCTACCTCCGCGATGCTGCCTCACTCACACCAAATATATTAGCGACAATTTACTTTCCTTAATGTTAGATAGTTTTTTACTTAATTTTACGACCTACTTAAGATCTTCCTGGATAAGATTCGTTACTTTATTACTTAGACTTTATTTTCTTCTACAGTTATCGCTACTTTCACTTTTCTTAACAGTAAACTACGTAGATATAATTTTTTTTAGTTACTTATGACTATTTTTTTCTAGTGGAGAGAGAGAGAGAGAGACTGACAATAACACACACACACACACACACACACACACACACACACACACACACACACACACACACACACACCTGTCACTCCCTACCTTTTAATTTTCTTATATCCTCAGGTCACGCACCAAGAAACTAGGTCAATGAGGAGGTGGCGGCTGACTCGTTGGCTACCCTGACCTCGGTCGTGACACTGGGAAGGAGGGAGGGAGTGAGAGGGTGGTGGGAGGATGGAATTGTGGTATTGGGGGTTAGTTGGTCAGGGGTAGTGGGGGGGGGGATAGGGGTTGGTTTTGGTCAGGAGGTTAGGTCAGGATACAGGAAGTATTGTTGTGGTGGATGACCTTCTCTTATTAACCAAGTGTGGATACAAGGAAGCGAGGAGGTGTGTGTGTGTGTGCGTGCGTATACGTTCCTTTGAGTGCATTTGTTTGGCCAGGTCTTTCATTGTATTTGTTCTAGGTAGGAGAGTTTGAGGTAAGATTTTTTTTTTCTTTGTTCTTCAGGTGAATGTGTTTGTTGATGTTTACACGGGTGTATTTGTTGTTTGCATAGAATGTTTTTGTGTATGTTTTTCTTCTTTTTTTGCTTAGGTGATTTTGTTTGGGTTTCTTTGTTTGGTTATCATTTTATTTCGGTTTATTTGTTTGGGTGGATACGTTTTAGTTTTACTTGTTTGTCTTTGTTAAGTCTCTCTCTCTCTCTCTCACACACACACATACAAGGCTCATACGCACATACATACATCCACATTTAAACTCATACGCACATCCACATATAGGTTCATACATACATACATACGCACACACAACCATGAGTAAGTCTAAACAAAACATCTGTTCAAAAATAACATAAAATATGAACCCGTCAGTCATTATTGTGTCAGCTGACCTACAAGGAGAAGACAATCATAAGACAGGAGTGAGCTCGAAGATATTGTGACATCATGAAGCGTTACGTGGAATCCTGGCAGTGGGGAGTGAAAGTTACGACCCATTAAGATCCCTGGAATGTTTACAAAAGCTGTCTGTTTCTTTGGGTAAACCTGAGGTATATCCAGTGTGTGTTTGTATATCTGTGTTCACCTTCCCGCTGCTGCTGCTGCTGCTTAGATAATCTTCGTTTTTAGCTTCATTTTCGCTAAATTAAGTGAAACGAAAAAAGTGAGTTAATCCATTCATCATATTCCTGAAGTTATGATTTTGTGTTTATATAATGAGATTGACTGTTATGCACAATGAAGAACCGACTTGTGACGTCAGAGGTATTGACTACTATGCACAATGAGACTGGCTATAGGATAAACCTCTTCTATCTGTTTACTTCTTATTCCATTTATTTCTGTTTCTTTCTCTCCTTTCTTAACCCTCTGTCATCTTATCTCTTGTGTCTCTCTGTATCTCTCTTTTTCTCTTTCTACTCCTCACTTTATTTTCCCTCTCAATTATCTCTTTACCCCCTCTCTCTTTTCTTCCATATCATTCCCTCTCTTTCCTCCCTCTTCTCCCCTCCCAGTCTTTTCACCCCTCCCTCTTCCTCTATCTCCTTCCTCCCTCTCCCTCTCTCCTTCCCTCCCTCTCTCTCCAACTATCCTCTCCCTCCTCCCCTCTCCTCTCCTCTCTCCCTCCTCCTCTCCAACTATCCTCTCCCTCTTCCTCTATCTCCTTCCTCCCTCTCCCTCTCTCCTTCCCTCCCTCTCTCTCCAACTATCCTCTCCCTCCTCCCCTCTCCCTCTTGTCCCACATCGTACCATCACCTTGACCAAACTCTCCAGTAATGAATTAGTTAGCTTCTGGGTATTAGCAGAGAGAGAGAGAGAGAGAGAGAGAGAGAGAGAGAGAGAGAGAGAGAGAGGTAAACATTGATTTGGAAATAGAGTAGTGGATGAGTGAAACAAGTTACCAAACATCGTCTTTAACTCAAATACGCTGGATAGCTTCAAATTAGAGGTTGGATGGATATATGAGTGATAGGGGTTGGGTGTAAATGGGACTGCTCAGTATGGAACAATAGGCATGCTGTAGTTTCTTCCATTCTTATGTTTACTCCACATCTCACACGACACAAACACTCCTCATTCCACATCTCACAGGACACAAACACTCCTCATTCCACATCTCACAGGACATAAACACTCCTCATTCCACATCTCATAGGACACAAACACTCCTCATTCCACATCTCACAGGACACAAACACTCCACATCTCACACGACACAAACACTCCTCACTCCACATCTCACAGGACACAAACACTCCACATCTCACACGACACAAACACTCCTCACTCCACATCTCACATGACACAAACACTACACACGACACAAACACGATCACAATCAACAAACTAGTTCTAGAGTTGTAAATTCATGTAGTTGCGTAAGTCCATGCTCTGTACTGCTCGCTCGTGTCCATTGACCTGGGATCGAATTCTGAGAAGTTTGGTGGGTGATAGAGGGTTTCAGGTCGTGTCTAATATAATTAACATCCTGGAGCTGGATTCTAAGAGGGTCATGTCTGGTGATGTAAGAAGGTATTGGATTATTTTCAAGCACGACGAATTATAAATGGTTACTAAGCTCATTTTTTTTTCTTTTCCTCGCTTGCTTTCTGCTCGTGTGTCCTCCCGTCCGTGCGTCCTCCCGTCCGTGCGTCCTCCCGTCCGTACGTCTGGGAGCTTGATAGCGCGATAATTCGAACAAATTGCGATGGATTTTAACCAGACTTGATATGTAGATCGTAGCAGAACAAGATCTCAGACCAGTTCAATAACCAGTATTTTCTATTGTCAGCGACTAGAGTTATGGCCTCTTAGACTGTACTCTGACGTGGTGGGGACTTACTCTTAGACTTTACTGTTGTGAGAAGAGAAGGGGGGGCGAGTTTACCTTCATTAGCGCCATAGAGTGTCCTGCCTGAACACGTGGAGACACAACTGACTAGAACCTTAAGCTATGACGCACTGGCAGAAGATTGAACAACCTTTAATCTGTACTAACACTCTTCCATGGCTGTTCTATATTCACGGTAATTTGGTTTCATCGCCGAATAAACTAAAAAAAAAAGAATTGAAGTTTTTGCGAGATAGGATAAACATTTTTCACTTATTAATACAACTTCTAGGCAATAATTATGTTCTTTATTAAGTGTATTATCCATCATATGTACATACTAATTCACGTACATAAATTAAACCATGAGTACATCGTGTGTACATTGTAACGCCGCTTCTTACCTGTACACCAGCCAGCCATTCATTGTGTATACTGTACGTACCTGTAGGGAGAAAGAGAAAATATTTTATTAACTTTCAACAAGAAAATAAAATAATAGTTGCTAGATGATGTGGCCCCAGATTTAATGGACCCCAATCTTAATAGGCCCCAGCTCTAACAGGCCCCAGTCCCTCCTTCTGTTCTTTCACCTCTTCCCTTTTTAGTTACATTTCTTGCTGTTTCCTTCCCGTTCCTCTCCGTCTTCCCTTTACGATATTCTGCCCATCTCACCTCCCTCTCTTCACCATGCCTCACCCCCTCCCCCCCCTCTCTCTCTCTCCTTTTCCCCCCTCTCAGTCCCTCCCCTTTCCCCTTCACTCCCCCTCTCAACACCTTCCCTCGTTCCCTCCCCTATCAACACCTCAGCACCTCCTCCCCGTTTTAACACCTCCACCCTCTCCTTCCTCTCTCTTTATCTCCCCCCCACTAATTCACCATCACCACCACGCCCTCCCTCCTCCCAACCACCTTTTACACCTCCCCCCCCTTAAAACTAACCACCCAATTAGCAAGCAACAAACTCATCATAGATAACCATGATTGATTAAGTCCACCAAACTAATCACGATGAGGAGAATAATGAGCTGACATATGTTATCATAAGAGATGGAGAGTGGATCCACCACAGATTGTGGGTAGTTCCCCCTTGAATACTAACTACTGTAGACAATGAGACGCGGTAGTCAGCACACGTCCGTTTACGATTCTACAGTAGTTCGTCCCATCTTGCATACTAACAGTGACAACAATTGGCTGTTCTAAATCTACAACAAATTAGTTTTTTGTTTTACAACAGGACTGATAACAAATATATTACTATTATTATTATAGTAGTAATAGTAGCAATATTAATAGTAATGGTAATAGCAGTAGTAGTACCATCATTATTACCACTATTATTATTACTATTATTATTCTCACTCTCCATTTTCTGTAATACACAACGAACAGTATTAATAATGTGTCTCATAAATATTACATGACGCAGCTGTAATGAGGTGCTGCAAGCGAGTGTGTATTACTGTACTAATATTTACACACTGAATATATCACAACCCGTCTATTTAGGCAGTGAATAAAGATTAACATATAACCTGTCTAGTTTCGGACATGTTAGAGAGAGAGAGAGGAGTATTACATGTGAGGAAGATAAAATTGTGGGTAATAGAGTATGATGAATATTAAATTGTGGAGTATCATTGTATTATGAGTAATGTTTTGTTGTGAGTTACGTTACGAGTGGGTATTAAGTTGACTCTGAGTAATATTACCTTTAAGAGTAATAATTATCATGTTATAGGAAATATTCCCCTGAGAAATAATAATTGTGAGTTGGGTATTATTATGGTGCGAGTAATATTACATTTACGAGTACAATTAACATCTAAAACCATATAATTTACTAAATAAAATTATTATACTCAAAATTAAAACTCAAAGAATTATAGTTACTTTATAACGTATATAATGTGATATAGTGGTTCACCCTTGTGTTCGGGGATGGCCAGCACTGAGGCCACCTGGGTGTGAAGGTGTAGAAGCTGTCGCCAACATAACAACCACATCCTATGTATGACCCAGTGTCAAGGAATAGTCCGAGAAGACCGGACAACTCGCCAACTGCACTGGCTAACCATTACCCCGAAACACAATCCCACAACCCGTAAATCGATAAACATCCAGGTCCCCAATTGCTGCTGGGTAGATAGAGGCAAATGACGTAAAGAAACTTGCCTATAGTTACACTCTGTCCCGGGAGTCGAACCAGGGACCAGTCACTTGCGAGGCGAGCATACTGACCATTACTCTACTCCACAGGTCACCACCCATGATGCACTTTACTACAGGTATAGGCAATGTATTTTAATCATATGTCCAATTCCCTCTCCCCTCGCCTCCTCCCCCAACCCCCTCTCTCTCTCCCTCTCCAGCCCCCTCTCCAGCCCCCTCCCCCCTTCCCTCTCCACCCCCTCCCTACCGACCCCCCCCACCTACCATAGATCATCTGGGTGATACAATGATTAGTGATTGGTACGATTGGTGATTCGGAGATTACTCTCTGCTGGGGTCTCGGATTATAGGGATTAGCGTTGGAAATAGCCGGGTGGTAGAGTGACCGCGTGAGGGATTTTCTTGTGTCGTGTTTTGGGAGTTTTTTGTTGATTGGGGGACGGAGGGATTTTGTTTGGATGTTTATTAAGTGCAGAGGGATTGTTTTAAGGATTTCATAGGTAAGGGGGGATTTTATTTTGGGTTTTTATGGGGAAAGAGGGACTTTATTTGGGTAGACAAGGATTTTATTTCCTTATTGATGTTAGAGAGGGATTTTTTTCATCAATAAAGAGTAAGGAGGGATTTTGTTATTATTTATTAAGATATAGTAAAAGAAAATGTATGGTTAAGGATCAGCAAAAGCACAAATACAGACAAAACTAATCCACTGAAATTAAAAACTAAAATAAAATAAAATTATTTATATCCTGGTTCGTCACATCAAAGACTAATTAAGTAAACAGGAAATTATGTCATGTTATGGTATATTTAATCCTGCCCATGAGAGAGAGAGAGAGAGAGAGAGAGAGAGAGAGAGAGAGAGAGAGAGAGAGAGAGAGAGATCATTGGTCCCCAAAATCTCGTGCATGAAGTGACCCTTGGGCCTATTGTTTACATAGAGCGGAGATGATGCAGTTCGTGAGCCTGTAATCCGGATTTCTCGACAGCCATTTTGCACCTTCGTTCGTGTAAGGTGGATTACGTGCAGGGAGTGAGAAATGAAGGGCCTTACTTGTCGAATGTTCGTGAGTTAGTGGTTTCGTTGAGAGATCTATTCATTTTTACACACATACACACACACACCAATTGGGAGGGTGTACACTCTAGTGATATTGGAAAGTTCTGATGATATATTGTTTAATTTTTTTAGGAGGTTTAGTATATTAACACACACACACACACACACACACACACACACACGCACACACACACAGCAGTAATTTTTTCAATATTTTTTTATGTTATTTCCTGGGTGAGTTATATTACTCACTGGTTCACTTTAAATCACACCGGCTTTTATTAAACTGTTGTTACTATAAGTAATGTTTTTGTTGACATTTATAAATAATTTTTTTCCAGTCATTTGTTTTGGGAGTTTAATACAGGAAAATATATTATGTTTATAGAAATTTCCCCACCTTCTTTTGTCACCTCAGTTGCTAAGAAGCCACGCATAAAACTTCCTTGTTCAGGTAACTTATGCTTAAACATCAATAAGAATTTTCCCACAGTCTTTCTCCCAACACAACAGAAGCCTTACTTTGTGACGCAACTACCGACGTTATATATTAATTAGTTGGTGTGGTGATGGTGCACCTGGCCACCCAAACTTCACATTTATCTTCCGTGGTCATAAACACAACCTTCATCTCATCACCTGTGTTGTCCGTCATAGGTACACCCTCCTCCTGTATCTCTCACGAGGTTCACACACTTACCTGGTCTTCATTAACAGTTCAACATTTCCCTTTTACCTGCCGTGTGAACATTACGTCACATTGTTGTCAGTGACTTAATATATCCCCGCTGGTTCTTCTTCATTAATATTTAACTCTATATTGTATCATCATGAGATCACTAATATATGTTTTTATCTATTTACTCTTTAAGCAATATATAAAACATTGGACAAAATTAAATCCTCCAAATTCCTTAAAGACTTTTTTTTTTTGTATATTTATGTTAGCTGAGTCACCTTTGTGTACCTGGGGTTAACCACTCGCTGTTTTATCCCACACAGATTATATACATCTTGTGTTTTATGTTTGTTTATTCTTCACGACCTCAGTTGCTTATTCTCGTATTTTCAGATTTTCTCGCTTGTTACGTTGTTTATATCTGATGGTTGTTGAGTATAAGTTGCCATTTATTATTTATGTAATTTGTATTGTTTGGAATTATTATTATTATTACCACATAAATATACATACATACTTACAAGCCTTTCCTTGCTCTGGTACAGGGCAATAAGGCAGGTACTCATTTGATTCTTAGCAGCCAGGCCACCCAAGGGTTGTTCCAGCGGCCACAAGTACACCTGATAGTGTACTCCTTACTGCTGAGTGAGGGTGCCCAGTCCTCGGTGAACTGAACCCGTCACCTTTACTTCGAGAGGTGAACCTCCTCTCTATATATATTCACATACAAAACATTTTATTCTTGTGGATTGTGAGTAGCTAGAATTATATGTTAAGTTTTATCTGTAATTTTAAACCAGACTAATGGGATTAACTAACCTACGTCATGACCTACTACTACTACTACTACTACTACTACTACTACTACTACTACTACTACTACTACTACTACTACTACTACTACTACTACTACTATATTA
Source organism: Homarus americanus (assembly GCF_018991925.1). Taxonomy (NCBI): domain Eukaryota; kingdom Metazoa; phylum Arthropoda; class Malacostraca; order Decapoda; family Nephropidae; genus Homarus; species Homarus americanus. The sequence goes on from NW_024748543.1 coordinate 903,704, forward strand.
TCATGGCCTCCAACCTCCCCTTACAACCTATACTTCATCTAGTCATACTTGCCCTCAATAATCAGTGACGAAGAAGAAGAAGAAGAAGAAGAAGAAGAAGAATCAGCTGCGAAAAACAAAACAAAAATAAACAACACTGAACTATTTGTAGAAACACATCACGAACACTAACCAATCACAACCCGGAACACTAACCAATCACAACCCGACTGACGTACTCTCTGTAACCGTCTGTCGTATGTGTATATATTTACCCTGTGATCTTACTAGCTGGGAAGGGAGGGAGGGGGGGGGGATGAAGGGTTGGGGGAGGAATAAGGGTTTTATAGTGGGGAGGGGGAGAGAGTTGCAAGGTGTGTCCGGGGAGCTTATTAGTACACTGTATTTATTAAAGGCGGGGTTGTCAGTTCGGTTTAATTGAATTGTTTTTTTTGTTTTTTTATTTGTAGTCCCTTCTTCTTCTTCTTCTTCTTCTTCTTCTTCTTCTTCTTCTTCTTCTTCTTCTTCTTCTTCTTCTTCTTCTTCTTCTTCTTCTTCTTCTTCTTCTTCTTCTTCTTCTTCTTCTTCTTCTTCTTCTTCTTCTTCTTTGCTTCTTCTTCTTCTTCTTCTTCTTCTTTGCTTCTTCTTGTACCTTTGCTTCTTCTTCTTCTTTGCTTCTTCTTCTTCTTCTTTGCTTCTTCTTCTTTTCTTCTTCTTCTTCTTCTTCTTCTTCTTCTTCTTCTTCTTCTTCTTCTTCTTCTTCTTCTTCTTCTTCTTCTTCTTCTTCTTCTTCTTCTTCTTCTTCTTCTTCTTCTTCTTCTTCTTCTTCTTCTTCTTCTTCTTCTTCTTCTTCTTCTTCTTCTTCTTCTTCTTCTTCTTCTTCTTCTTCTTCTTCTTCTTCTTCTTGGCTTCTAACCTAGCCTTGTTCTTCTTCTTCTTCTTCTTCTTCTTCTTCTTCTTCTTCTTCTTCCTTTCTTCTTCTTCTTCTTCTTCTTCTTCTTCTTCTTCTTCTTCTTCTTCTTCTTCTTCTTCTTCTTCTTCTTCTTCTTCTTCTTCTTCTTCTTCTTCTTCTTCTTCTTCTTCTTCTTCTTCTTCTTCTTCTTCTTCTTCTTCTTCTTCTTCTTCTTCTTCTTCTTCTTCTTCTTCTTCTTCTTCTTCTTCTTCTTCTTCTTCTTCTTCTTCTTCTTCTTCTTCTTCTTCTTCTTCTTCTTCTTCTTCTTCTTCTTCTTCTTCTTCTTGAAGCAACATAAATTCACCAGAACTTGGGAACCCCTTAGCCACACCCTTATTGAAATTATTATTCATTCTCTCTCTCTCTCTCCTTCTCTTTCTTTTTTTCTGTGTGTGTGTCTCTCTCTCCATCTCTTCGCACGGATTCGCAAAAAGCGTTCGCAAATACGCCAAGCCGCATATGTAAATACTAGGGGCTGGAGCGTTCGTGCTGGGCCTCTTACTACGCGGGTCTGGTCTGTTTACCTTCTTGATTGACTGTCTTTTGTTTTTCTCTGTGGCTCTGTGTCCGATTTTTCTGTGCTTTTATGCTTGCAACTCTCTCTCTCTCTCTCTCTCTCTCTCTCTCTCTCTCTCTCACACACAGCTATTCAGAGATTCTTACCAACACCTTGAGATACAATTTATTCTTTTAGTCTAATGTCTCACTGCTCATTCCCCCACTCTCCCTTCCCCCCTCCCCACCCCTTCCCCTATACCTCCTCTCCCCTACCACCCCTACACCCCTCCCCCTGCGTCCTACCTCCCCTCTCTATCCCTTACCCCCTCCTCCCCCCCCCACTCACTCGGTCAATAATTCAGGTGATGGAGATTCAAGTATTGGTAATATTAAGGGGATGAATATGGAGATCGTCTCTGACATGAAAGGGGAGGGACAGTAGGAAGGGGAGGGGGTGATGGGAAGGGGTAGGACGTGGAGGGAAGGGGCAGGGGCTAAGGAAAAGATGGGGGAAGGGGGTAGGGGCTAAGGAAAAGATGAAGGAAGGGATGGTGGAGGAAGGGGATATAGGAGGGAAAAGGAAAGGGAGAAAGAGGGATGGTAGAGGAAGAAATATGTCTGCAGAGAGAGAGAGAGAGAGAGAGAGAGAGAGAGAGAGAGAGAGAGAGAGAGAGAGAGAGAAGAAGAAACCTCCAAATTAAACATAAAAGCAAATTATAAAGAAAATGAGATAATTAAAGAAAGTTATAACCTTAGTCTGAGAGCAAAACTTTAAATGGAGAAAGTGAGTGAAAGTTCTCGTTTAAAAGTTTAAAATGCTAGAGAAGTAAGAAGTGTGTGTGTGTGTGTACCTACTTCAACTGTTTAAAGCAATGATAACAACGGCAGAAAACAAGGAAAAATAATGCAGACAAGAAAAAAACGCGAAAAACAGTATTTACAGCAGCAGTAGGTTTTAGTTTAACAAATTTATTGGCAGAGCTTGTAGTACAGTTTGCCTATTCTGAGTAATTCAGTCAGGTCTTGACACTGAGGGTGGTATCACTTCTCACTGTCACGCAGGACAGAGGTTCACACACAAAGAAATACATCATATTCATTAACAACTATAAATGTATATAGGTCAGGTTCATATGGATAATGTCACTGTTCACTGCCATGCAGGACAGAGGTTCGTACACAAAGAGTTGCATCACTCTTTGTGTACGAACACAAACAACATCCTATGAACATATTACAGTGCAGTAGGGGGAAAAACAGCATATTAACAACAACAACAACAACTACTGTACATTAACAACAGCATTAATAACAACAACAACAAAATAACAACAGCATTAATAACAACAACAACAACAACAAAAACAACAACAGCAGCATTAACAACAGCAACAGCAACATCATCCTTCAAAACAACAACACTATTGATAACAATTAATTAGACGAATGGAATGAATTATATCTGAAGGTGTTGGTGGTGAGAATCTCTGAGAGAGAGAGAGAGAGAGAGAGAGAGACCCACGGTGGTAGAGGGAGGAGTAACAACTGTTGTTACCTCACACAGGACCTGTGACCCACCACCTCACACTCTCTCTCGTTTATCTGTCTGTCTTAGGGCAGGACCTGAGGGTACATATCTCCTAGGGCAGGATCTGAGGGTACATATCTCCTAGGGCAGGACCTGAGGGTACATATCTCCTAGGGCAGGACCTGAGGGTACATATCTCCTAGGGCAGGACCTGTGGATACATATATCCTAGGGCAGGACCTGAAATAACTCTTATTATATCTCTTGATTAGGAAAATTTAGTTTTATGCTTCTTAGGCAATAATTTCCCTGATAAAAAATAGATAAATAGAAAAACAAAAAAATAAAGACAAATAGATAACATATATATATATATATATATATATATATATATATATATATATATATATATATATATATATATATATATATATATATATATATATATATATATCAGAGAAAGATATGGCTAGATACCCCGATTATGTGAAAGAGGTAGAATGATGGATAGGTAACAGGTAATAACAGGGTGATAAGATACTTGAATGATGATAACTGAGGAAGAGGAAATGCCTAGGTTAGTGAGTCGACACGCAATACAACTGACGACTCTCTCTCTCTCTCTCTCTCTCTCTCTCTCTCTCTCTCTCTCTCTCTCTCTCTCATTCATCCATCCATGTTGTTTTTCTGTGTGTGTGTGTGTGTGTGTGTGTGTGTGTGTGTGTGTGTGTGTGTGTGTGTGTGTGTGTGTGTGTGTGTGTTCTCCTCTTTCTCTTTTTTTTCTCTTTGCATTTCTCCGTGTTCCTGTCTTTTTTTCTATATATCTGTGTTGTCATTCTATCTACCTGTCTCTCTCTGTCAGTTAAACAGTTTTCTTACACCCGGACACAGTTTCTTTAATACAGGCGGAGCGGAGAGTCATTCCCCTGAGGTTGGTGACCCTCCGGTGCCACTACCGAGCGCTTAATGCCTCGTTAAGGGGTCACATCAGGGGCTCCAAGTTGGCACGATACTGTTCTGTGTGTGTGTGTGTGTGTGTGTGTGTGTGTGTGTGTGTGTGTGTGTGTGTGTGTGTGTGTGTGTATAAACAAGACATTTATCAATACAAGAATAATAACGTTTTGAACTATAAATATTCACAACAAAAGTTAAATAAAATCTTTTTCATATTTCTCAAAATGATAAATAATTATTTAATTATTGCGTTAACAACTGTACTATGGTAATTGAGCTGTTTAAATGGTGCGTTGTGTTGACACGAACTTGATGACGTCTTGCCTGTTCGGGTCAGAGGTCAGTCCTTGGACATTACCCTCAGCGTGTGACAGTGTTCACCAACAGTTGTAGAAAACAACTTACTAGGAGGGAAACTTGTGTGTGTGATAAGACTTTCCTATGTATTCAGAGATACGGTAATTAAGGTGAGTTGAAGTGGTAGCCAGGTGTACAGTATGTGTTTGTCATGTCATCATTAAGCACCGTGAAGTGAAGTTTATATTGAGATGTTTAGTGTTGGTATGGAACGGATCGATGGGTTCCAGGGACACATTATAAAGGCCTTCTACACACACACACACACACACACACACACACACACACACAGCGAAAACCATATCATGCCAAATTTGAAACCCTTGATATGAACACCCTTTTATGGCTTACTCATACTCCCTGTGTAATCCTGACATCCACACAACACCCTGCTACACCCACACGCTACACCTCTTTAAATATCTATTGTCCTCTTCATACACACACACACAAACTCTCCCTGTCATTTTAAACTTTTTTTTTACACACACACACACACACACACACACACACACACACACACACACACACATCTATATCAGGTTGTACACAGCGTGAGGCCAGCTGCTGTGTACTCTCGAGTTACCACAGTATACACAGTAGCTCCCCGGCGTCACAACACAACCGTATCTTCGTCAACCTCTACCCCCATCATCATCATCATCATCATCACTACCACCATCATCATCATCATCATCATCATCATCACTACAACCATCATCATCATCATCATCATCATCATCACTACAACCATCATCATCATCACCATCATGAGGACATGCTTACCTGGTTATAAAAAATGATAACGTTTAACATAATTATATCCTTTTATCATTGATTTATCCCCCCTCTCCCTCTGCTCCTCCTCTCCTCTGTCCTTCCTCTCCCCTTCCCACTCGTTTCTTGAAGTTCTACGTACATTGAATCCTCCTCTCCCTTCCCTTCCCGTCCCCTCCTCCCCTCCCTGTGATGGTGATGTGAGACGGTATATAATAAGGTCTCTTAAGCCACGACACATACTCGGTACACAGACACTGGTACACAAATATCGGTCCTGTTTTTGTTTTTTTGGTCCAGTCCCCCTCTCGGTCCAGTAACCCTCCCGGTCTAGTAATCCTCCCGGTCTAGTAACCCTCCTGGTCCAGTCACCCTCCCGGTCCAGTCACCCTCCCGGTCCAGTAACCCTCCAGGTCCAGGCGCCCTCCCGGTCCATATTACCTCAGACAACAACCACAAATCAAGCATCGTAACAGGGGTAAAATCAGTGTCGACCAAACACCCTAATTGATGGCTTTCATCTCCTCAATCTGACTCCATCAAGGGATGAGTGGAGTGTGGAGGTGTGGTGACCCCTCCCTCAAGGCCCTCCATTATCTCCTCCACCATTCTCATAGGTTCTTATGTTTATTTATTTATACATTTTATTATTTATTTTGTTTTTCGAAATTTTTTGAGAAAGTGTTAACTGCCTCACTTAACATAGGGTATAAATATGGATTCTCAGTGGGTCGTAAGTTAAGATTTTCCTCTAAATTAACTCATGTAGGGACGTAAGTAATTGATTCACTTAATATACGACACAGAGATGAATTATCAGATGAATAGATATCGATATTTTCCTCGTAACTGGGATTAGTTGTAAAGTATATAACTGACTCACTTAACGTAAAACATAACGAATTGTATAGTGTCGATTTGTATGTGTTTCTTAGGTTTTAAATTAAGTCAGTCTGTTTAAAATGTCATCTTGTGTTCAGTTACGAGGAAAACTTAAGAACCTTTGAAAGTCCGCGCGGCCTTGCGAGTAAGGCGAGCTCCCTCATTCTGTATTCTGAGCCCATGCGTAGAGTATCCGGGCCAGTGTTACCAAGGCTGCTTGAGTGATACACCCCTAAAAAAAATATACAATCTCTTTTCTCTTCCTCTCTTTATTCCCCATCTCTCTCTCTCTCGTTCCTTTCATTATTTACTAAACCTTCATTATATAGTTTATTTATGAACCAGTTGTCTAGTTGGAGATATCGATGTATCATGAGGAAAGAAATTAGTTACAGACGGGAGTGATGTTGGTAGAGTAGAGCCAACGTGTCACACTGGCGCGGCGTTCGACCACTACCTCTCTTACCTCTTCTGTTACTTTATTGTAATTCTTTTCGACGTTAAAGAGTCATTCTGGGATCTCAAGTACTGTACCTCACCTGTGGGTTCTCAGTGAAAGGTTAGAGACGTTTTTGATAATAATAATAATAAATGATAATGATAATGCAAATCAGAAGAACAAAATAAGCGAATAACTACAGAGAAACAAACAAAAAACATTTACAAAAGAAAATAAAAAACAAAAGAGCATCACCTGTAGCGTGATCGAGGGTATATAAACGGCCGTAAAACAAATTAGCATCGAGGAGTCGGATCCCTTATTACTTATGCGGCTGCGGACGGCAGAGATACGACCCGTTCCGCCTCATGAAAGCGGTCGCGGGAACAAACTTAATTTGAGAGTCGCCTGGGATAAATATATAATTTTTTTCACCTGTTTTTGGTGTCGTAGATAATATTTTAAGTCGAGTTGTTACTTAAATTCATAAATTATTGATGGCTGTCAACGGGTTGTCTGACCAAATATATATACAGTATATATATAAAACAGTCAATATATTCATTTAGCTAAGACTTTTTATGTATCGTTGTCTGTCAGCCCAAAGGGAATGAGTTTGTCTTTGTGTTTTTATTATCTAACTGGACGTTTTAACAAGCACGTATATTTCAGTGTGTTAACGTTAAGTGCTATATATATTTAATTTATTAATTCTGCTGTTTTTTGTTTTTTAATCTTATCATATATATTATTTCATTATTACTCTGGCCGTAGCTTCAGTGTGTGTGTGTGTGTGCGTGTGTGTGTGTGTGTGTGTGTGTGTGTGTAACTCGAAAACGGGTTTGCAGGTTTTTTCCAAACTTGGTGGGTTAGATCTACATGTGACAAAGTCCACCAGATAAAATTTTTAATGCAAATCGCACCAAAATTGACCAAGTGTTTGTGCAATAATTATCAGATATGGTATTTGAGGGATTAAATGAGAACGATGAGCTATTTTTGAAGGTTAAAGAAAACGATGTCATGAGACAGTCTCCAGCAGTAACTAAATTAATAAAAGATTTTTTTTTTGAAACTCTTCGATGTTTACCTTGTCATGGGCAGCGTTTGTGAGATAATAACAGAGGCTGCCACCTAGTTAAGTGAGAAGTTTTTTTTCCTAAGTGAAGGTTTCTCTCTCTTTGTTGGCATCATTAATTATTCGATTGATCACTTATCTAAGGCTTCCACTACCAGCTGGATGATATCTAGTGTTTTGTTCTTGAGTACGAAGACTTAAATTACCTCTTGAGTACAATAACTTATCTCCTCTAAGTACGATGACACAATCCCTTGAGTTTAACCCCACAATAAGAATATCAGAAATTAATAATAATAATAATAATAATAATAATAATAATAATAATAATAATAATAATAATAATAATCCAACACCCTTAAATAATACTCAAGAGAATATTACAACAAAGAAACCACAGGCACCGATATACACAACCTTCCTAGTCATTTGCGACAGTCAAATTGCTACGTGACTTAACGCAAACAAACTGGACTGCCCCCCCCCCCCCTCAAACTGCCAAAATTCCTCTCATAACAGTTTCCCAGGCAGCAATATGCAAAAGGAAAAATCCACGATAAGAAGCCAGAAATGTCACTGACTCAGGAAACCAATAAAGGATAAGAATCTCTCGCTTCGATTCCTTCTCTTAAACAAAAGAGGATCGTAATTGACCTCGACGTTCCCATTGGTGGAGGCGGTAAAAAGATGGCCGTCATAAACACCAGAATAGCGGTTTGGACACACTTCCGTATCAGATCCAATCCTCTTATCTTTATTACTGGGTCCGGTATATATTGATGAGGATACTGAATATTGTTTTTTGTTTAGCTATAGACGCCAGAATAGACGTTTCGATACACTGAATGGCAGGTCCAATTCTATAAATGCCTTGGAGGAGACTGAATAAAAGAGACTCCAAATTTTTCGTATTAGTAATCATATCAGGGTCCACTTATATTCTATCACAAAATTGAGGAATTCTCAAAGTTTCATACATTAGTTTATATTTTACCTGCTTCAAGATGTAGGGACGCATCAAACTTGCTCAATAAGACGAAAGATTATCAAATGTTTCTATGTTATAAATTTTGGATACTGCTTCTTACATCAGCAAACCCTTTTTAAGCAAACTAAAGATGTGGTGGTGGATCTAACTCGCTCCCTTAAGCTACTACAAGAAGATGGCTAGATCCTCAAAACATCCCAAGCTTACAAACATTTCTTATCCTACCTGAAGACGTATCTGACTCACTTAAGCAACGACACAAATTAATTCTCACAAAGGCCCCAAAACAGCAAAAATTCATTCCCCCCAAACTGAACAAATGACGACTTTTTTTTTCTTTCTTCCTTACTCTCATACGACCCTCAGACGACCAGTAATGGAGGGTGTGACGAGACGGACACCTGTAGTATCAGATCCTCCGCTCTTATCTCCATCAAGGAGACTCAGTAAGCTGGGACATGAAATCTCTCTTAGCGTTTAAAATGGAGGAAAAAAAAAACATGATGCGTAGCTCAGGTGGTCCATAATCTGCAGCCCACGCCAAGATCCCGGGTTAGATAAAGGTACGCTTGGCTTGATGCTTCTCTAGGTGGATTAGCAAGGAGCTGTGAGTTAAGTGTCTTGGTTTACTGTTTTCTATGACTCGGAATAATACCTAGTTTAAGATAATTCAACTTTCTGTACACCTAAATTGGTTTAACCTATCTCTAACATTAACTTAACCTACTCCTAACTTAGTATGACTTAAACCTATACCTAACCAAACCTAAATGGACCTACTACCCTTCACCATACATCTATACCACTCACTCTTAACACTACCACATCACCATCATGCCACACCACACTATCACCACAATCACACCATCACCACGCAGCCATCATCACACCACCACGCGATCATCACCATCCCACTACCACACCATCATACCACCATCACAGCAACACCACCACACTACACACACCAACATCACCCCCCCCCCCACCAACCTCCACTTACCCACATAAGGTGAATATAGTCAACCCTGACCTCCACCATCCATAAACCCCCTCCCTCCCCCTCCTCCTTACCTACCTATGCCTACCTGTATGTAAAGTCTCTCTCTCTCTCCCTCCATATATGCTGATTCCTCCCATATATGTCTCTCTCTAGTCCCCCATCTCCCCCCCCACCCATAAACTGTCTCTCCGTTTCCCATACTCCCCCTCCCCCCCTTTCTCCCACCACTGCAAGACATCGATCTACAGTACCTTACAATACTGTAGGTACTAAGGTCAATTTATTTGGAATATTTGGTTGTGGAGTGATGGGCTGGGGTGATTTGTGTGTGTGTGTGTGTGTGTGTGTGTGTGTGTGTGTTTGTATACTTTCGTGTGTGTGTATATGTGTCACAGTAAAACAAAAAATTATATCCTTCAACTCGACTTGTACGACTCAAACCAAAACAAACTCTCGCCATTACAAGTGTCGTCTCGGGCAATTTAGCACTGTCTGACCCCCGCACGAACCACAGCGTCAAGGTCGTGTGGTCAAGTTTCCAGGTATAGAATTACAGACCATAAGAGCCTGCCTTATATATTCCTAATGGGACATAAGTACCAACTCGCTCCCTGTTGAACGTGTGCAGAGAGCCGAACTTGTCCTTGTAAAAATGAAGAAGAAAAAAATTAAGTCGATCTGTGGTAAAAATTTTAAGGTAGTGAAGGTGTAATGAGGCATTGGGGTGTTGTGGAGGCGTATTGAGGTGTTGTTGAGGTGTGTTGAGGTGTTGTGGAGGTGTATTGAGGTGTTGTGGAGGTGTGTTGAGGTGTTGTGGAGGTGTATTGAGGTGTTGTGGAGGTGTATTGAGGTGTTGTGGAGGTGTGTTGAGGTGTTGTGGAGGTGTATTGAGGTGTTGTGAATTAAAGAGGGTTTGTCTCCCAGATGCAAACCAACTATCTTTAGGTTGGAAATCGAGCTATGTATCCACTCAACCACCACACCACATATCCGAGTCATAAAGAAATACATCAGAATATTTTCCCAGAGCGGATAAAATGAAGATTACCCCCACACCCCCCACCCCCAACACCCCCCCACCCCCACCCCCCACAACCCCCTCACCCCCAACCCCCCACCCCAGTTCATTAAACACCCCAACATTATGAGGAGGAGATGATATGAAGGGGGTGGGGGGCGAGGTTAGGATAGGTTTGATTAGATTAAGTTAAATTAGGTTAGCGTTAAGGTGAAATAATCTGGGGTGGCTAATCTTCACATGATGGAGGTTAAAACATTCCTCACCTCCACAGCGGAAATAGATCGAATATCATGTTATCTGTGAGTGAAATATATCCGCAGGTTTATCTAGAGCTAAGAATATGTAGCCTCCTTACTCTATACTTAATATAGAAATAGTTTATCTATACCGGATGTATATGTCACTTTAATATTCTTATACCATCAGTTATAGACTATATTCGGGTTCCTCTATCATTAAATATATCTAACTTCTTCACTTGTGATTATTTAGGCATAGTGGATTATGTTGAATTAAGCAGAACGCGGACTCCTAACCTAACAGATACTCCACAAACACACACACACACACACACACACACACACACACACACACGCACTACACCTCGTATATGACCCTGTGGTATTATTATTTGTTTAATGTTGGTATTTGTATGTGAGGAGAAAGCCAGCCGTCAAACTGTCAAACGATTTTCGGTGTTGATCCGTCAAAGGAAGGTGGACATGGTCTCGCTCAAGTCAACGCTGTGCTATCAAGAGCATAGAGATATGTTTGTGTTTGCTATGTAGCCGCACTGTGATAAGGGAAGTATTCTCTCTCTCTCTCTCTCTCTCTCTCTCTCTCTCTCTCTCTCTCGTTTCCAATCAACGTCTAGCTCCCTTCTCCTTCCAATCATACCATCGATGTCCCCCTTCCAATCCCCCCTTCCTGGATCTCCTCCCTGAGCCCCCCTTCCCCTCTCCCATACCGTCGGGACAGACACACAGACAGACAGGCTCTTCGCTACAACAACAAGACCGATTAAACTCAACGTCTTCAAAGATTATGACTCACACTGTTGACTCGGATGGTCACTACCCCTATTATTACCCTCCCTCCAGTCTATATATATATATGTATACAGGTGTCTGGCTATTTATATACATCGTAGTCTGCATGAGTATATTTAGATGCTGTATACCTTCCCTGGGGTAGCCTGGCGGGAGGGACAAACACACAGATTATATATAAATCACAACAAACGAATAAACACCATAAATAAAAGCTCCCCGAAACCTGTTTTTTTTTATTAATAACAGCACGTGTTGATGCTGGCTGAAGGGGTAAACAAACGATGGCACGTTCCAATATCGCTTCACATTTCAGCGGGCCATTATTCAAACGAGGCCATTCATAGTCAGAGTGACCGTGGCCAAGGATGCCAGATACCGCAAAAAAGGAATGGACCCATAAAAGCCACATTAGCACGATCATTACGCTCATGACGGCGAGAGAGAGAGAGAGACGGCGAGGAGAGAGATGGGGAGGAGAGAGGTGGGGAGGAGAGAGAGGTGGGAGGAGAGAGAGGGGGGAGGAGAGAGAGGGGAGAGAGAGAGACGGAGGTGAAGAGTATTGTTGGTTGGTGGTGTCGCGGTCACATCGTCGGCTGTGTGTGTGTGTGTGTGTGTGTGTGTGTGTGTGTGTGTGTGTGTGGGCAGGTATTCGTTTAGACACCTGGTAATCTGCCCACGTCTTCTCAGGCTATTACTAGTACTAATATTACGACTACTATTACTAACGATGTCTATTTTTACCGGTGTTACTATTATTACTATTACGTTATAGTACTGGTACAATTACTACTACTACCACTACTATTAAATTTACACATGGTAATCATAGTCATATGTACACACACTAGTAACGCTTATTAACGTACATACATACATACATACATACATACATACATACATACATACATACATACATACATACATACATAGAGTTCTATCTCTCATAATTTTTAGTTGTTGTGGACTTGTGTAACGATAAACGATGTTACGCTCTTAAAGACCTTAGTTATGAAGCGCAGTTATGACGTCACCGTAAACATACACGCAAACAAAAACACACACCCACACCTGCCGCCCATCAGTCATACACAACACTGGTCAGTAATACATATTGTTACCAGACACTAAATGTCAACTCTGTGTATGATGGAAATTTTCTTATTTGTAGTTTTTAATACATACACATTTTCCATTATGTATTTTTCGAAGTTTCAAAAATCTACTTCATCAAAAATTTTGTATTGGTTTACAGTTACGTGTGGTGCGGTGGCCGAGTGGATACAGAACTCACCTACAGTACCAAGCGTCTTTGTACTCCCATCCACACAGCTAAAGTGAGTACCGAAAACATGTACGTTATGACACACACACACACACACACACACACACACACACACACAGAGGCGTGATGGTATGGTCTCTCACATGGCTCCATAAATTTTGTGAATGGTCGGCAATGTTTGTAAACACACCATCGTAACAGGAGTGACCAGCTGGTGTATTTTTTGGAATAGACGGTGTGTATGATGAATAGACGGTGTGTATGATGAATAGACGGTGTGTATGATGAATAGACGGTGTGTATGATGAATAGACGGTGTGTATGATGAATAGATGGTGTGAGGTGAGAGAAGCAGGTAACAGGGGGAAGGGGTGAAGGGGAGGGGTGAAGTTGGGAGGGGCAGGTGGTGAGGGGAGAGTTGAGAGGAGGAAGGAGGGGACAGGTTAGTGAGGGAAAAGTTGAGAAAGAAGGGGGTGGGAGGTGAGGGATGAGAGGTGAGGGGGAAGAGGAGATTATAATAGAGGGCAGAATGACCTCCACTTAATCCCTGACAAGACAGTATACGATGTCTCCAGTGTTCCCTCTTCTCTCCTACACGTGTATTAGTGTGATGATTAAATGCTCCTAAATGGGGAATTAAAATGCTCCTATATGGGGTGTTAAAATGCTCCTAAATGGTGATTTAAAATGCTCTTAAATGTGGAGTTAAAATTATCCTAAATGGGGAGTTAAAATGCTATTAATGATGTGTTAATATGATCCTAAATGGGGAGTTAAAAAGCTCTTAGGTTCTCAATTTCAACATGCAAAAATTATTCAACATTCTTGTGCTAAAACTTTAAACAGGGTCAGGTGTTTCTCTCGGGTGAATAAAATATACTGAGACTCTACCTTCTAATCTTGCTCGACATTCTGGTGTTGGCCTGATTTAATAATAGGACCCTGATGCAAGAAGTTGGATTCCCCTCACAGGTCGCCAGCTCAGTGAGAGGTGACAAGGGGGAAGCTGCTATTAATGGTCGCTACCGGGACAGTGAATGACGTAGGTGGGGTCGGGTGGGGTGGGGTGGGGTGGGGGATACACATTCTTGGCGCTTGAAGTTGCTTGGTATACACACCGGAAGTTAATAGGGGTAGGGGAAGGTGAGGAGGGGGATGATGGAATGTTTGCTGGTGTCACGATACAGGATAGGGAAGGGGGAAGAGGTAGGGGAGGGGAAGAGAAGGAGGGGATGAAATACTCTCTTACCTGGTTGATGGTCAGACTTACCTGTAGGTTAGTGTAGAGTGATATATGTATATACAGTATAGATACATTGATGAGTTTAGGTGTTGTAATACTATAATACACACACACACACACACACATACACACACACATACATACATACACACACACACACACACACACATACACACACACACACACACACACATAAACACACACACACACACACATACACACACACACACACACACACACACATAAACACACACACACACACACACACACACACACACACACACACACACACACACACACACACACACACATACACATTTTCTGTGAATGAAATTAATCTCACACATCCATCACCATCTTTACTCCTTATCTCAGAAAGTAAATTAAATAATTGTCTCTTGGCAACTCCCTGCTGTGAGGGAATTCTCTACCGCGTGTTTGTTTGTGTCTTTGTTTTGTGATGTTTTTAGTTTGTTTGTTTGTTTCTCCGATGTTGGAAATGATTTACTTTGATCTCTTCTTAGTTTTCTTGATATGACGTTTGCTTATTTATTTATATGTTTGTCTGTTGATTTTTCTACCAGATGTAAAATGTTAACTTCCATTTTCGTTGCTCCTATATCACATAACGACAAGGACACCTGCCAGACCAGATATAAATTTGATGCTATAGGTTTCCCGGTCATCTTGGGTGTGAAGGTCAGAGGTCATAAAAAACTTCTCGGAGGAGGAGGAGGAAGAGGGTGGGGGAGCTTATGATTATTGATGAGCCTTAAATGAAGTCTCCAGTCACTTTCTCAACCATATTTATTCCATATCTTTTACATTTTATTCATTTAAAGTAAATATACCAGAATTCTTTTTTTTAAGTTACTCTTTATGTGAAGCTAGTGGAGACGTTTTCATTTCTCCAGGCAGGTGAGAGAGAATTTAGTTCCAAGGTTTGAGAAATCCCTCTTGGTGTCGTAGCTTAAGTGGGCCACTTTAACGCTTAATCACAACAGCAGATTAGAGTTACAGCTTTTGTGTGCGGTCCTTTGAGTGTCTTGGGACCAAATTCTCAATGGTTTATACAACGCATCTTTCCCTTTAACTGACGAGGAGGGAGGGAGAAACGTGATTGGTTGCAGTGAAGGCATGGAGGAGCGTGGTTGGTGGGTGTGAGGTTGCAGTGAAGGGAGGGAGGAACGTGGATGGTGGGTGTGAGGTTGTGGTGAAGGGAGGGAGGAACGTGGTTGGTGGGTGTGAGGTTGTGGTGAAGGGAGGGAGGAACGTGGTTGGTGGGTGTGAGGTTGTGGTGAAGGGAGGGAGGAACGTGGTTTGTGGGTGTGAGGTTGTGGTGAAGGGAGGGAGGAACGTGGTTGGTGGGTGTGAGGTTGTGGTGAAGGCAGGGAGGAACATGATTGGTGGATGGTCGTATGTTTACCTCTTGTCCGCCGCTGCTCATTTGTTATCCTCTTTTTACACCTTACGACAGGTAGTTACAGAGCATAAGAGTGAAAGGGGATGGGAGGGCGTGGGAGAGAAATGGAGAGAGGGTGGGAGAGATCAGAGGATGGTAGAAAATATATTGTTTACTTATGGTCACTCCTGAATCTGATCAAACTCAATAGAGGGACTGGCGAAACCTTGTATACAAAAAAGGTGAATCACATGAAGTTTAGCCACCCTTCTAATGCTACCATACGGAGGGGGGGAGGCGCAGGTGCTGGCTTTTGTACTGGCGTGCGTGTATGTGTGTGTGTGTGTGTGTGTGTGTTTATTTAGGCATGTGCGGGCGTGGGAGCGGCACGCCCCCACCGGAGCTCCAGTGTCATAATAAACAGAACTCATTCATTGCCAGCATGTGAGTCCTTTCCGACGCAGAGAGTGACGGACTGGCGAGGTATGTAGGTACTTCCTGTGTGTGTGTGTGAGAGAGAGAGAGAGAGAGTTAATTATATCAGATATTGTTAACAGTGTTCAGATATTATTGTCCATCATAGTACCTGTACAGACATTACCAGGTGAGCCACGTCTACCTGCACACCCCCCCTCCTCCCCACACACACACACAACTAGAGCAACAAAAAAGCCCCATCACAGCAAAATAAAAACCAGTCATACAAATAAACAAACATAATTCCTCTCGAAATTTTTAAAGTAAATTCAAAGTAAATTATTCTTTCCTAAGACAAGAAAAGTATTCTTAACACTGGAAAAACAAACAAGCAAAATAAAAACAACGTAAACAAAGACACAAACAAACAAACACACACGCGGTAGAGAATTCCCTCACAGCAGGGAGTTGCCAAGAGACAATTATTTAATTTACTTTCTGAGATAAGGAGTAAAGATGGTGATGGATGTGTGAGATTAATTTCATTCACAGAAAATGTGTGTGTGTGTGTGTGTGTGTGTGTGTGTGTGTGTGTGTGTGTGTGTGTGTGTGTGTGTCTGTCTGTCTGTCTGTCTGTTTTCGATAATAATAACAACAATGATAACAACAATAACAATATCAACAACAATAAAATAACAACAAAAATGCACAAAAAAAGGTAGAAAACGGCGTGTAATTTATGTCAACAGACCAACAGCAGGTAAATCCAACTCACCTGCACCCTCTTACCTCACCTCTCCCATCTCATCATCATCGACTCGTCTCACTAACACAACACCTCAGGCCAAATTTCCTCCCGATAGGAAAAAGGAAAAGAAAACACAGCAATGTAAACATGAGGATGGTACGGGAAAAACGAGCACCTGTGTGTGTGTGTCTGTGTGTGTGTGTGTGTGTGTGTGTGTGTTTGGTAGACCGAGATGGCGACAGGTTCAGCTTTTCTTCAAACACAGGCAATAGATCACTCTGTATCTCTCGGTTGTGTTTGCTCTACTAAGACGCCTGAATCTCTCTCTCTCTCTCTCACCGCCACAATCTCTCTCTCTCACCGCCACAATCTCTCTCTCTCCCCCAATTCTCTTTCCATTTCTTTCATCTTGTTCATTCTCATCTTAAATATACCCTCCCCTTTCTTTACACCCCTCCCCAATACGCCTTCCTCCCCTCATTTACACCCCTCCCCAATAATTGTCCTCCTCCCCCTCCCTTCACTTCTCCTTCTTGGGAAGTGGGGAGGAGGGAGGGTGGTATGTCAAGGTGGGGGGGGGAGGGGGGTGGGTGGCTATAGAGGGCCTGAACTTTACACACCACTTACGTAGGCTTGAGTGGCATGTGTGAGTTACTTCAACACACACACACACACACACACACACACACACACACACACACACACACACACACACACACACACACACACACCATGATCAACTACTCAATATGTGAAGCTGGGAATGACGTCATGAGCTTAGCTGGAGGTGAGGGGGGGGTGTGGGGGTGTGGTATGTGTGGCTGTCACCGACTGAGTGGTTGTGATTGGTTCAAGACGGGTGACATTTTGGAGTGACTGTGTGTGTCATTGGTTAGAATATATGGCGTCATGGTTCAGGTCATTGGTTGAATCTTGTTACGTCATAATATGAAGTGTGAAGTCATTGGTCGAGATCTGAAAACGTCAGTATCTAGATGCTATGTCATTGGCTGGAGAATATGATGAAAGCCATTCACAGAGCGAGTAAGATACGACCAAAAAGTTGATTAATCCCCAAACTCACAGCGCCAGCATCACGCCCGCCCACCATTCTGCCATATTTCACTTCATTTTTGTATATTTTAATCCCAATAACTTGAAAGACACGACACAAACGTTGACTTAAAATCCCGAGATCATTACAGCCACAAAAACATACAAAAGAAGCTGTTTGGAGGGATCATTTTAGGGGTTCAAAGTGGCACGATATTTGAACTTGTGATTGTATTTACTAGGACCTCTTGAACCTCTCTGAATCCCTGAACCCCTGAACCCTTGAACATCTTAAACCTCTCTGAACCCTTGAACTCCTGAACCTTTGAACATCTTGAACCTCTTGAACTCCTGAACTTCTTGAACCTCTCTGAACCTCTGAACTTTTTAAACACCTTGAATTTCTTGAACCACTCTGAACCCCCCCCCCCCTTTTTAAAATGATTCCCAGAGTTGTATAAATTGCAACATTATCCAAATGCTGTGAATCAGTTTAATAAAATCTCTGTCTATCTGTCTGTCTCTGCCACACACACACACACACACACACACACACACACACACACACACCTCAGGAGACGAGATCAGGAAAGGTCTGAACAAAGATTAGGAGGGGACGCGTCTAGACCCCAAGAGATCAGGTCGACTGTTGTCAGAGAGAGAGAGACAGAGACTTACAACACCGATGTCTGTTGTCATCTTGGATCTAGCTGTTGTTTGTCTGTCTGTTTGGCTATCTGGTTCTGTTGGTTGACTGACTGTCTGTCTATCTGTCTGTCTGTCTGTGTTTGTTTAGCTGGGTAACTGGCTGTCTGTCTGTGTCTATTTTCTTCTCTGTCTCTCTGTCATTGTCTCTCATCTTCTGTCTCTGTGTACTTAGTGAAAAATCGAATGCCAAGAGACAGAAAAGGGAAATATAGACAGAACGGATAATAAGAAACAGAAAATAAACAGTAAGGGTTAAAACAAAAGAAGATAGAGTTGAAGTAAACAGACGATGAAAGAAAAAGAAAATACAGATATTTAATGATAGAAAACGGGACGATAGAAAACGGATATGTAATGATAGAAAATGGATACTTTATAGAAAACGGGGATTTAAAGATAGAAAATGGAGACCGAGAGATAGAAGACCGGTAATGATAGATAAAAAACGGGGTTTAGTGGCAGCTGAGACCGAGTTTATCACCTTGATGACTCGCTAGTGTCCGGCTGGAGTCGGTCTGGTGTGGTTCACGGCCGCTACTAAGTGACCTTCATGTTGTATTTCCCAGCTGACTCTCTCTCTCTCTCTCTCTCTCTTTCACACACTCTTTCTGTCCTTCTTTGCTTGTTTCCTCCTTTCTCTTTTCTTCCATTCTCTATTTCCTCCAAATATGAAAGATTCTTAATTATTTAAAGCCTCATTCAACCTGGTTAACCCCACTGTAGTTAAACATTAATGAAAATAAATTATTTTATCATTTAACAAATTGCAATAAAATAAACCACACGATCTTCTATTTATATACAAAACAATTGGTTATTTTTAATGTGTTTAGAAAGAACGATAGAATAATAAAACGGGGAGTTGAAGTAAAAGCACGATCGTCATATGTTTCTCGCGAGCGGCAGCAATAAACAATGATAACTATTTCTGTATAGACGACAGAAGATCTGGCAAGCGCCCTGAAGCCCACACACACAAGTAGCCTCTCAAAGCAACCAATTTAACCTTCCCAGTATATACAATTTATTTATTTTTATTCCAACTATATGTTTATATTTTATTTTGTGTTGTACATATGGAATAGATGTGTAAATTTAATAGAGAAGTATAGATGGTGTGAAAATAATGAAGGTGAGCAAAGAGGATCACCAAAACAACAACGCATCGGCTAAACAGGATTCAAGAGGGATTACGATAGTCTTTTTGTCACCGGGAGTTGTTTTGGTGTCGAGACGAATAGAGGAAGAAAATATGCGATAAAATTGTCTTAGAAATAAAAAAAAATATCGTTAATAGTAACAACACAAATAGTGGATAATATTAACACTAAATTATATTAAATGACGTCGATGTTGTGTATTTATGTGACTGTGGAGTTAATGTGCTGGTGTTTTTATTTTTGTTCAGCTGAATGAGTTAAGTGATAAATACTGGTAAATGTTTATATGAATGAAAATTATGTTTGGATGTTTATTTATCCGTCAACTATGTTTACGGTCATGTTTATTGAAGGTTATAATTATGAGTTGATAAGAATGATGTAGAGATGTATTAATTTGAAAAGGAAAAGTAATAAATAGATTTTTCATATATATTATAGGTCGTGTGTGTGTGTATAATAATAATAATAATAATAAACGGTTTATTAATAGAGTTGCAGTCGGTGACTGAAAATATACACTTACATGTGTGTGTGTGTGTGTGTGTGTGTGTGTTGTAAAATGGAAGGCCTTGCGTGTGTGTATATGTTTGTTCAGACAACTAGCGCGTCCACCCCCTTGTTTTGTTATGTCCCTCACACGCACCATGGGGAGAGGGGGTGGAGACTACCATCTAAGGGGGGAGGGGGAAGTAAGGGACGAAAGAGGCAGGAGGTGTAGGGGAAGAAGATGAATTAGCGGAGGATAATGGAAAGGGGGAATAAGAAAAGAAGAATCGACATTGATAGATAGAAAGATATACGGAGAAATTGAGAGAGAGAGAGAGATAATTGAACGAGGTTAACCCAATAATAATAATAAATACTCAGTCATTCAATCAATCAGTCAAGTAAGGCATTCATAGAGACTAACCACGCATCTGAAAACCAATATAGGTTCTCAATTCTCTAAATGTTTTCTCGTTGCGTCGTTGGTTTCTATATAAGTCGTGTTCAACTCGTAAGTCGTTTTCAACTATGTGGGGGTCGTCATAGTGTAAACAAATGTGTCTGGGTCGTATGTGCGTGTGTCGTCGCTTCCTGTCGTCTACCTCATTATCCCATCCTCTCTCTCGCTCTTTATTATTATTATGTCGCCGATTATCTCATTTTCTCTCTCTCTCTCTCTCTCTCTCTCTCTCTCTCTCTCTCTCTCACTCTTATTTTCTTCCTAATTTTCTCTCACAGTGGTGGTGGGGTCGTTACTCTTCCCTCTCCTCTCCTCCTCCTTTCTTTCCCTCTCCTTCCCTAATTCCCTTCTCCTCTTCTTCAGTCCCTCACCTCTCCTATCCCCCCCCTCTCGCCTTACCCCCCCCTCTTCCTCCCTCACCTCTCCTCTTTTCCCTCTCGTTCCTTCTTTCCTCCTTCCCTTCCCCCTTCCATTTCCCCTCTTTCCATCCTCCTTCCATCCCTTGCCCATTTCCTCTCCCCCCTCCCCTCCCTCACCTCTCCTTTCTTCCCTCCTTCCTTCCCTCCTCCTCTCTCCCTATTCCGTCTCATCAGTAAGGGGTGATAGGGAGGGTGTTTTTTACCACTCCTTAACCCGGATCTTACACGCACTCCTGTCGGGGAACTGCTACTGACGGTGGCGCTGTAGTGCTCCGAGTTAAGTAGGAAAGCGACGTTTTTAAGTAAGAGCCGTCTAAACCTTCTTACTTTATTTACTTACTTAAACTTGGAATGGGATTAAAGTCTTGAGAAAGTCACTTAAAGTTTTGTTTTGCATTTTGTTTTTTTTTGGTTTTGTTTTCTTGTTGGTGTTGCTGTTATTGTTTTTGTTCTTGTTATTCTTCTAGTTCTTCTTTATTTCCCTCTTTCCTTTTCCTTTTCTTTGGTATTTTGATTCCCATGTCCCTTGTCTAATTCTTCGCCTTCACTGTTTTCTCTCTATTGATAACAGAGAGAGAGAGAGAGAGAGAGAGAGAGAAAGAGAGCGAAATCATTTATAAATAGAAATATGGATAAAGAGAGATGGACAAAGATGGAGATAAACAAATCGATAGACACACACACACACACACACACACACACACACGCACACACACACACACACACACACACACACACACACACACTCCTTCGCTGGTGCTTGAAACACATATTACCAACCTGCCTTATACGTAGCCAACTTGGAAATACTTCTCAGGACACGTAACTCATGAGGTATGTGTTCGTGTTGTTACCAGGCCTGTACGTGAGGTGGCTTATGGGGGCTGATATTAGAGCTGTGGGTAGGGTGTGGCGTGGGGTGTGGGGTGTGGGTAGAAGGTGGGGTGTGGGGTGTAGGTGTAATGTGGGTGGATAGGATGTGGGTGGGGGGTATGGGATGAGATAAGAGAAATGCATTGAAATTTAATTTTACCGCGGACAACAGCTAGTTTATTGTGCACCCCATACTCCTGTGAGCGGTAGAGCAAAAAGACTGTTTATCAGACCTCAGTAGTTAGGATATTATGGCACTAACTGTTATAGAATATGTTCATTATATTGTTTGTTTAGGCCAGTACATAGAAGTGTGGATACAGCCTAAATATATCAGTTATCTTGCCATTAGAGATAAAGTGCTGTGCCATTGCATACTTAGTGTGCTTGGATATGTTCCCTAAATGGTTCTATTTTTCACAGTCTAAGATGTAGTGTGTGTGTGTGTGTGTGTGTGTGTGTGTTCATATGTGTGTTTATATATTTCATTCTCTCACTTATGTACATTAACACACACACACAGACACACACACACACACACACACACACACACACACACACACACACACACATATCCTTCTTAATCAACAAATCGTCGCCATGTACACGCCAGAGATCCAATCAGTTTACACACACACACACACACACACACCTTTCCGTCGGATCACTATTGGTGTACACGATGATGATGTACAACCTGGAGCGTGGCGGCCATGGTCTGTGCACCCATGTACGTCTGGTCATCCATCAACCTGTGTCGTCTGGCCTTTCGACATTGTAGATCATATTAGGGGGCCCCGACCTGAGAGAGAGAGAGAGAGAGAGAGAGAGAGAGAGAGAGAGAGAGTAAACAGTTCAGGTCGTTTCTCTTTTGTTTATTTTGGTCTATGAGGAGGTACACAGGTGTTGTGGCTTATTTATCTGTTTACACCTTTACATATATATTTCTTTTCCTTCGTGTTCCTCTTCGTCAGCTCAAAATTAGATTGAGAAGGATGACAATATAAGAGGCACTTCAGAGCCCAACTTAAACCCGAGACGTCACGGAGTAGGAAGATGTTAGGGATTTTTTTTTTCTTTTTGAAGATTTTAGGCAATTTTTTTTATGATGTTAGGGAAATTTTTGGAAGATGTTAGGGAATTTTTTGGAAGATGTTAGGGATTTTTTTAAGATGTTAGGGATTTTTTTTGAAGATGTTAGGGATTTTTTTTTATGTTATTTAACTTTTAAGACACAATTGAAGTTATTGGAGTTTGTGGGTGTGGGGGGTTTGGGTGTGTAGGTGGAGGTAAGGGTGTGTGATAGAGGGTGTGGGTGGAGTGTGTGGGTGGAGTGGATGGAGGCCTTCTGTATTATGTTATCTACCGGGATTATAAAACCGCCTTGTCATCTTATGTAGTGAAGCGCCTCATGCGGCTTGTACGTGTATTATTTACTGAATGTATGTGTGTGTGTGTGTGTGTGTGTGTGTGTGTGTGTGTGTGTAATCCTATAAAACACACACACACACACACACACACACACACACACACGTCAAAACACTCAAACAGAACAGGTGTTTCATATAATACACAGGTAACCATTCGTAAATAAACGAGAAAAACACATATAATTTTGTGCTTCTGTGTACTAATGTTTACTAATGCTTACCTATACATATACATTAACCTATGAATAATATTAAATTAAATAACTAATAATATACCGAGTGAAATATTAACGTGAAGAGAACAGGTTGTAACAGGAACCTTAACTTAACCTTAGTTGTGTTGTGAACTTGCAATCGACCCGTACTCAACCTCCATAACAAACTCGACACCTCAGTTGGGAATGGCTTTCTTGGGGCTAGCCTTGGGGGGGAGGAGGGGTTGGTTGTGTCGACTTGTTTATTATTTTGTATATACCTGCTGGACCAATGTAAACTTATTTGACATTTTTTTCTGTCTGTCTGTCTGTCTGTCTGTCTGTCTGTCTGTCTGTCTGTCTGTCTGTATATAGTGGCTCTCTTTGGTTATCCTTGGTTGATTGTTTGTATTGTGTACCTGCACTGTTTACTATATACACATGCAAGGTCACTGTAACCTTGTTTGACGACGATTTTACCGCTTAAATTTATCTATCTATGTATCTATTTTATTAGTGTTCTGAAATGAGTATCCAGACGTTTGACACAAGTTGTCGTACTGATCCAAAACAAATGATGGTTCGTAGTGTCAAAGCTCTAAACTACAGACACTCAGAATTATCAATAATAAGAACGTTTGGAAATGAGTTATCAAACACTGAGTCGATAAAAGGTGAAAAACGTAACAATGTCCGAAGCGGGTAGCGAAGTGCCTCATTGTCCACCGGCAGAAAGAATCCATTGTGTCTTTAGCCTTACACCTCAGACACTTAACAAAGCGAGTAACTAAGCTCCCTCACTCCGCTAAATGGCCATTCAATGAAGACTTATTTTTTTTATTATTATCTCCCTGAACAATCGTTGTATTGATTCAAAAAGACAGTTCTTCGATCAACGTCTCGAAGCAGCATTTCGAGTTGATTTGGGTTCTTTCCACTCGGTGTTGTTTTCCGAAGTTGGTTTACTTTGTTGGTTTAGATTTGTTTATTTTTTCACAATTCATCGTGTTTAAGGTTGTTTTTTTGGTTCGAGCTTCGGTGTTAGAGGTTGAGTTTGTTGTATGCGTGACGGTGTTCATGTATATATTTTCCTGACACACACAGAGTGAATTTGGTCTCTATAAACTTCCCTTTTTGATGAATATAAGAACAAAGGCTGATGTAAAATATTATATATTCAAATGTTTCCCAAGATTAAATTTGCATCCTCACTATTATTCATACGAGGAGAAACTAAGACTACAACAATGGACTATATCAAGACTGTGTTCAACCTATATATAAAATATTTAGTATAAAGTGAGCAATATGTGTAGAAAATATAAGAATAAATAGCAGTAAAAGATTGTCTCTATGATAAAACTATTAAGTATACGTGATGAACCACAAGAGAAGGAACTGACATTAGCAGACTGTGTACAATAGTCACCCTGTGAGATAAACGTAAACATCACCGGTAAACAAGACGATAAAATTATATTATAGTGTATTTAGAGTAAAGTTATATGAGGAATTATAAAAGACACTTTAAATTATCATCTTAAAGGGAGATTGTGGTGTAAAAAATACTTAAAAATACACATAAACTATACGTATATAATTCCCGTGTTTACAAGTCGATCTAACAACCACAGTGGTCGTTTTCGTTGAAGAATATACTGTAAACACGCAAATTGTGGTTGTTGGGTTGTTGACATTACGTCTTTCTGGCAGCTGACTGTGAACCAGAGGTGATGAAGTCCAGCTCAAGAGAGGGAGACGCCAGTACCTTGATACACCCGTGTGAGAAGAGAAGGTCTTCCTCCACCACCTCTTCCTCCAGTGAGTGTTTGCAAATGTCCTCCACCAGTGAGTGTTTACAGACAGAAGACTATGGAGGAACACGCCGGTTTGTGTTGCTCTATCCAGTTGTTTATGTAGTGGAGACCCCCATCAACAACACCGGATCGAAGCTTCATACAACAGTTCGAGTCAGTGATACAATCCCACCGGAGGAGATTAAATCTTCTGACATCGAGTTTCAGATGTCCCAGGTTAGTGTTTCTCTACCTTAAGGAGCTGTTAAGAAGGAAGGAAGGAAGGGAGAGGAGAGAGAGAGAGAGAGGGGGAGGGGGGAGTAAAGGAAAGAGGGAAGAAGGGAAATACTGTCGAGGGAGGAATGGAGTAGGAATAAGAGAGAAAGAGGGATGTAGATAAAGCGGGGTTAAAGAAGTAGTTAGGTAGCCCAGGTAAGGAGATAAATGGATAGGTTTCATGTAGGGAGGGCGAGAAACTAATTTAACCTGATACGCTCACTTAGTGTCGTGCAGGTAGGGGAGAAATTAATGTAAATCCCGAGAACTGATATTGAGTTTATCGTCTATCTGATGAATTTATTATTATTTGTTATTGTTGTTGTTGTTATATCATGTGCCTGTTTGTCATCTATGTTTAACCCTTATGACTGTAGTTTAATCTTGTTTAACCCCCCCCCTCCCCCTTCTTGGTTATAAAGTGTTTATCAGTCAGCTATTGGTCTGTCATATATGTCAAACTACCAATATTCATTATAGATATGAATGTCATATACATTACCGATATAATTATATTACTTACCCGCCTGTCATATATGTCAACGATATAATAGGTAGATTATAATATATTCTGGGTATAATGATATGTATACAGTATATATATACAGTATATATGTATTATGGTATATTATTTATCATGTGAGTAAGACAGTGATGACCATGGGAATATTGAATGAGAAGAGGATGATTATTAAAATTAACTTAGTTGAGATTAGCCACAGTATTTTGAGGTACTGTTAGTAAACGGTTGTGAAAGACTCTGGACTCTAAGACCTCAAGACCTTAACAATTGAAGCACTTTAATACGAAGACCTCAAGACTTTAACCACTGAAGCTCATTAAAACTAAGACCTCAAGACCTAAACATGACTTTAACCATTGAAGCTCATTAAAACTATGTTCTTAAAGCCTTAACCATTGAAGCACTTTAATACGAAGACCTCAAGACTTTAACCATTGAAGCTCTTTAAAACTAAGACCACCAAGACTTTAACCATTGAAGCTCTTTAAAACTAAGACCACCAAGACTTTAACCATTGAAGCTCTTTAAAACTAAGACCACCAAGACTTTAACCATTGAAGCACTTTAATACTAAGACCTCAAGACTTTAACCACTGAAGCACTTTAAAATTAAGACCACCAAGACTTTAACCATTGAAGCACTTTAATACTAAGACCTCAAGACTTTAACCACTGAAGCACTTTAAAATTAAGACCACCAACTTAACCTCAGATGGTCTAAAGTTCGTACCATAGATTATTATTTTTGTTTCCCCATAATTTTAAACATCAGAACGTAGCCTATGAGTGAATACCTTACCATACCATGCAAATATAATCGTCAAAATGGCGTCGATATTGCACTGGGACTCGACCATAACCAGTTTGTTTCACTCATCTCCCGACTATGAAGGACATTTTTAAATATATTTATATTTTTTTTTAAATTCGATTTATTAATATTAGATCCGGTATAGAAAACGTAATCCAGAATATCTTTAAAAATAAGACAAGAAAATGGGAAGATATATATGAGAATAATAATGTAGAAGAATAGCGTAAAAATATCTATATCAGAATAAGAAGAGGAAGAAGGATAACTCAGAGAGAGAGAGAGAGAGAGAGAGAGAGAGAGAGAGAGAGAGAGAGAGAGAACTTTTAACGAGGTAAGTCGTCGCAGACTCTAGATTAAAAATTCCCCTCGAGAATTTCCTGAGTTTCTTGAGGTAATTCACAGGTAGAGGCTGTTGAATTATACCTCAGCGCGGTTATTTGCCTTCATAAGCAACGCTGATAGCACAAGGCGGGTCAACCTGGGCGATGGACGATCATATAATAATAGTAATTCCTGTCTACGATGCATTAGCAAAATCCACAAGTATTATGACTCCCATTTACGCTAATACTCTCAGGGTAGAGTGATTTTTTTATTAGGGAATATTACGAAATTAGATAATATTATAGTCGTGGTATTATTTTACATGAGACGTGGATTCGAACAGGAGTGTTCAGGTGTTTGGTAAATGCGATGAAATTCGATTTCTGTACGAAAGCAATGATGCGAGGCTCCCGAGCAAGCACCACAGGGTACGATAATCACCGGAAGAGCAAGGAACAGAAGACGAAGAACAAGCACAAGAAATAGAGAGGGCAGCAAGCTACGGCCTTGCAGGGAAGCAGGTCTGTAGGGCGGGAGGGAGGGGGTGGGGCAGGGGTAAGGGAGGGTGATATTTGGGGGAGGGAGGAGGGCAGAAGGCGAGAGGAGGTAGTGTTGCCCACACGACGTCAACAAATTTCCCCGGCAGGAACACGCTGGGTTGAGACAAAACTATTTACTTACTGTTTCTTGTGTTGGATGTACAGTGTTTCTCTTGCTTACAGTTTGTCTTAAATGTGTTTTGTTTCTATCATCTAAATGCTTCTTGTTGGCGTTATGATGCTTTCATATTTTTCCTCAGATGTTTTCGGATACATTAAGAATATTATTTTAACGGTGAGAAACACACGTCAGCTGCTGTATCAAGTTTACAGTATTTTCTTTTGTCCTTGTGAATGAGTCTGGGAATTCACCGCAACGAAGCATCACATTAGAGACGTACAAAATAACAGCAAGAAGGCACGTGAAACTATGCCGTTCAGTGAAAGAAAAAGTAACATTATTCTTTTTTTATGTGTGTTTCTGCAAAAGTGCACAGAAGTTTTCCTTTGAGAGGTTGAAAAGAGCTGTACCGAAGTTTACATAAGATCTCGAGAAAGTGTGGAGAAGGAGTGTGTACAAGGTCTTGATAGCGTGGAGGGGGACTCAACCCGACGCTATAGACGATCTGAACCCAAGAATTTAGCAACAAAGAAGATTTTAGTGGAATCCAAACTTATCTAAACTTTAAATAAGGTATAAGAAAGTTGAAGCTGAGTATATAGGTGATTATAACAATGGAAATTCAATTCTAGGAAACAGATTATACTGAAATAGAGGCTCCAGTGGATATTTTACCAACACAAAAAAATAATGACATGATATAAGGAAACTTTGAAGGGATAAGAGTATATTTAAATAGAGGATCAAGTGTGTGTTGTAGTACTAAAGATACAGTGAAGCGTGAATTAAGTAAACAAAAGAGGTGTTTAGTGAGCAGAATCCATTGATATAAAGGATTTGGTGAGGAGTGAGAGACTTGCTGATAGTTTTTAAGGGAATCTGAACTTACCAAAACAAAGAACTATAGATGACATGAATCCAGGAAACAGAGATTATAGATGATATAAAGCGAACGACTTCAAAGGGATGCGAACTTATTCTCAACAGGATTGAGTGTGAAAGAGATCTTATCTTAATGGTATAAGGGATCCGAATCTATTGGAAAGTGGATATCAAGTGCGGATTATAGGGAACATGAACTCGAGATTATAGGAGGCGTGAAATGAAGGTTTGCAAAGAGGATCCGCGTTGTCTTAAGATGAGATCTAGGTTCAGATACCCTGACCTCCTACCTTCTTCACCTATCCACCCCCTTTATAGGTTCTTCTTATGGCACATCGTGGGCTAGCTTCATCCTTTACCTAACGCCTCGCTATCACCTCTCCATCATCTCGTCCCACCAAACTTTCTCTCCTAGCCCATCCTTCTTGCCTATCCGCCTAACCCTCCCCCCCCCCACCTTGCTTATCCTCCTACCTATCTTCCTACACACTTTCCTGTCCCACCCTCTTAACATTTCCTATCCCTCTACCCACCCACCTACCAACCCCCCTTACCGACCCTCCTACTCATGCCCTCCCGAGCCCACACTATCCTCATCACCCACCCATCCACCCACCCCACCCCTTAGCCCCCTTCACCATCTAAGATAGGGTCATATAATCCACACACGAACGGAAACGTCACTTGGGTGTTTTGTCACCTTTCCAAATAAGTTCATTTCCATACAATCGGTTAAATTGTGTCCCAGTCACCAGCTTGGCAATGATGCTGCTACTGAGGTGGTAGTAGTGGGGGGTAGTGGTGGTGGTGGTAGGGGTTGTAGGAGAATGGTAGTTGTTGTTGTAGATGAGGTAGAAGATTGTGTTTAGTTATTGTGGATCATGATGGTGAGGATGATAGTGAGGGATTGTAGATTGTTTGGGTGTGTTTGTTGTTGTTGGGGAATGAAATGGTGATGGTAGTTATGAGGATAGTGATAATGGTAGTGGTTATGGGTGATAGTGGTAGTGGTAGTGTGAAATAGTTTTAGATAACAGTATCGTGAGAGTTGAACTCCTGATGTGACACCTTGATGATAGCAATGACGAGAGAGAGAGAGAGAGAGATGATAAGATAGATAGATAAGCAACAAGACTGATAGAATGAAGACCCATTTGACCTCTCAGTCTATCTTCACAATCCTTAGTTATAGACGAGTAGACGAGAAACAAGGTCAGGATAGGTTAGATACATCATCCACAGATTCCGTTGTTTTTGAATCTGATTTTACACAGATTCCGTTTTCTTTGTAACAGATTTTCCACCGATCCGTTTTCTATGTTTCCCATTGCCTACGAAAACCGTTTTCTTTAGATACCTAGATGGGATTTCTATGGCAAGGTTATCTAAGCTATTCCAGATGCTTAAATTGACGGTGCCAAATGAGGAGAAATCCCACATAGGGGCCTTCAGTATACTGTAGGAGGCATTACCTACATAAAGGGGAGGTAGAGGAAGGTACACTATCCAAGGGAGGGAGGGGGGAAGAAGGGGGGAGGGTGGACTTCTCAGAAACGTTCTCTTCTTTCTGAGGGGATTTTACAAGTAGGTTCTTCTAAGGGGTCATTCTAAGGGGGTTTACAGGTAGTTACAGTGTTCCCCATAGATGAATCTTTATAAGGGTTAATTCAAGGGGGATTTACGTGAGAGTTTGACCGATATATAACCCCCTTATAAGGATTACTCTAAGGGGTTACGGGCGATATCTACCCATAGAGGATTTTTTCTAAGAGGGTATATAGAGGGGGGTTAGATCTATGGGGGGTTTGACGCGAGCATACCTGTTTTATAAAGCTGGAGACCCTTATAAAGGTAATTGCAGGGGATACAGGTATTAACTCATCACAAATAGCCTTATAAGGGTATGTTTTAGAGGAGACAGTCAGGGTAGTACCGGCGAGTGATCGTATTAGGGAAGTTCTCAATAGAGTTATAGGTCAGTGCTCCTTAGGTAGAAGGGAATTACCTCATAGATGGCAAGACAGTTGTAGCCTTCAACGATATTTGGTAAGATAGTGCCCACAGATGGTAAGACAGTGCCCACAGGTGGTAGGACAGTACCCACAGATGGTAAAACAGTGCCCACAGATGGTAAAACAGTGCCCACAGGTGGTAGGACAGTACCCACAGATGGTAAAACAGTGCCCACAGATGGTAAAACAGTGCCCACAGGTGGTAGGACAGTGCCCACAGATGGTAGAACAGTGCCCACAGGTGGTAAAGCAGTGCCCACAGATGACCTTTAAGATTATCCCTGAATTTCTCAAACACGTCTTGAAGAATTCTTGGAAGGCGTTCGTGATGTAAACCGGAAACTGCCAGTTCATCCTCTCTCTCTCTCTCTCTCTCTCTCTCTCTCTCTCTCTCTCAGCTGGAGATAGCGTCAAGGTGAAGTCTGTGATAATTAAGGTTTATTATCGAAAAAAAATAAACAAAAGACAAACAAAAACAACAACAAAAGGATAAATAGCAGTGGCAGGGAATTGAACATGCAGTTGGAGGAGTGTGTGTGTGTGTGTGTGTGTGTGTGTGTGTGTGTGTGTAAAGTGTCGTAAGTGCCGTCGTCTCAGGTGTTTGGACGACCAGGTGTTTGTTGTGTG